>NW_007736488.1:13028-14537 GCF_000696425.1 Galeopterus variegatus
CATTAGCTTCTCTGTGCCTCATTCTCCTGTTCTGCAACACTGAGATGATCATACAGCCATCGCAAGTGCTAAATGAGTTAATGCATATAAAGAACTTAGAATAGTGTCCACCACATGATAAACGTGTATGTGGTAGCTATCATTGTCTCCCAAGGACCAGCTTATTATAAATCAAGTACCACAAAAGGACAGGGTATTTCTGTTTTCACTCTGCCCCACACCTTCCATGAGGAGAAAAAGAGAACATCAATCAAAAATTGGTAACATCTTAAAATATTATATTAGCCACAGATATGTATTTTTTAAAAAACTTCCAAGCTAATTTTTATTCTCTGCCCATACATTACTGTGCCTTAACTCCACTTTTAGGTGAAAAGTTACTTATGTGGCTTGTTTTTCTGTATATCAAAAGAAGCAAACACGTTTGCCTGTTGACTCCTTGGGGTGTCTAATGGCTATGGGCAACTCTGAGGATGCTTTCTTTCAGAGGGTTCTTTCCCCTTTCCTTCCCCCATTCCTTCCTTTCTCCCTTCCCCCACTCTTCCCTCCTGCTTTCCTCCCTCCCTCCTTTCCTTCCTTTCCTCCTTCCCTACCTTCCTCCCTCATCCTTCCTTCTTTCTTTCTTTTCCTGCTATTATTTTATACTCATCAAGAACCAGCAATGCTGTTATGAATATACAAAGTAGATTCCTCCAAATGGCTTTTTTTCCCCCAAAAGATAATAGATTGCTTTTCTCCCCTCAGTGCAAATCAGAAATTGAAATAGATGAAGCACATTTTCAGCAGTGTTGTGGAAAAAGAATCTGGCTTCTGGAGTGTCTGTCTCTGGACACATTTAGAGAGTTGCAAGGGGGAGACGTGATTGGGGTTCACAACTGCAGGTGAGGCTGGGGTCAGCCCTCCCAGGTCTGAGGCACGTGTAGGGCTCTCACTCCTAACAGCATCCTGAATGCCCTGTGTGCCTTTTTATTGGTTTTGCACATTCTTCCCAAAATATTCACAGTTTGACTGTTGAAAGACAATAAACAAGTCAATTCAGTGGAAGCTTTACAGAGAATGAAAGAGGAAGGCTTTATCCCCACTGGAAATTAACAAATCAATGCATTTTCCAGAATGTTTGCTGAAAACACTTGCATCATTGCAGATACAAAACTCATTTTTTGTTGGGAAGGACAATGTACCGTGTGTCCAACAGGCACTATGGGTTCTACAGAAGTGAAAGAGACCATCCCAACACAGAGCACGGCCCTTCACTCTGCAACCAGCTAGGTTGTGATCCCAGAAGTGTTTTCAACTTCTGCAATGTCTATGGGGATATGGGAGCAGCTATTTTCTGTCTCTTCAAACCCTGTAAAGATCTGTGACATTTGTGCTGGCCAAAGATATCTAGGTCTGTCACTAAACTCAATTCTTCGTGATTTTTATTTTCTCGGTTAGGGTAAAGCTAGATGTTGTAATAAACAACTCCCCAGGTGTGTAATTGCTAAAGCCCAAAAGAAGCTTTTTTTT
>NW_007736488.1:15385-16613 GCF_000696425.1 Galeopterus variegatus
TCTCTCTCTCTCTCTCTTATAGAAAGTCCAGTCCAGTGTTGTTGGTGGGTGAGTAGCTCCACCCAGCTTTGGTTCAGGGACCATGGCTCCTCCCATCATTAGCAAGCATCTTCCGAGGTTGCAGGGACAGAGCATGGAGGACCACTTGTGAGAGGTTTCCTAGGCCAGGCCTGGAAGGGGAGTCTGTCACTTTTGTTCCCCTTCCTCAGCTAGGACCCCATCACAAGTGCAAAAGCAGCTGGAAATAGAGTATAGTTGTGTGCTCGGGAAGAAAAAGAAATAGTTTGGTGAATAGTTATTCACCAAATAGCTTATTCAGTCTCTGCTGTTATAGCCATTAAAAAGATTATGTGCAATATCTTCTAGTTTACTTAGGGAATGATTTTAGACATCCAAAGGACAAAGAAGAGACATAAATGTCTGCAGCCTTGTTTCTATCTAGTTATGTTATGTTGTTGAGAGCCACAGCAAAAAGGCTCTGTTCATTATTAGGTTTTAGTAATGAGGCTTTCTATATAACAAGAAAGTTATAAATGCTGCATAGTAAAAAGCAGCTGCTTTTTTTTCGCCTTAAGATGGGAAAGAAAAAACATGTATGGTATATTTGGAAAAAAAAAGTTTCAGTTGATTCATAAAATATCTTTCAAGGCTGTTTTTCCTAGTACTGCCTTTTCTTTTTTCTACAATTATAGAAAGCAGCATTCTTTAAGAGAGGGACGATCTCTATATCAACCAAAAATGTTGGGAAAGTTAAAATTTTTGACAGACCCAGCTCTGGTGGCAATTCAGAGGGGCTAAGTGACATTTACATCATTTTTATAACAACACATTATTATAAGTATAAAACATAAAACAATGCTTATTATATGCTGGGCACAGTACCATGTACTTCACCTGAAATGATCCTAAAAATAATATAAATAACCTTATGAGCTAGGTGTTATTATAAACTCTATGCTGCAGGTGTTATTATAAACTCTATGTTGCAGAGAAAATGTAAGATGTAATGAAGTTAAGAAAACTGACCAAGTTCACACACTGTGCTTAACAAGAAGCAGAAATAGAACTTAAAATTGTCCACTGCCCACTCTCATCCATGGCAGGTCAGATGCCCCCTTACCTGGCTTTTATTTTCCATTGCACATATCACTTTTGATATATGTTAACATTTTTTTTTTCCTTTTTGTCTTTTTTTACTGACCAGTAATGGGATCGCAACCCTCGGTGT
>NW_007736488.1:17388-20788 GCF_000696425.1 Galeopterus variegatus
GCACTCTCCAGTGCGCCACCGGGCCGGCCCTATATGTTAACATTTTAATGTCCATCTTCTCTGATGGAACGTAAGTTCTACACAGAGACCTTCTTTGGTTCACTTGTGTAACCCAAGAACCTCTACAGTGCCTGACACATAACAGTTCTGTATATATTTGGGAATACAGGAATAAATGAGACCTAATCCTTGGAGATGCTTCTTTCATGTATTTTTTCTTTCTGTAGATTTTGCCTCGATTTTCTGAATTTCCCCATATGCTTCCGTGATGTTGCTTTTCTCAGTGAGCCACAATCACTTCCTATTTCTTGCAATTAAAGACTCAGAGTGATACAGGAAAATATATTATTTTAATTATTGTTTGAATTATTGGGTGTTGCACACAAATCCACTCTCTTTGTAGACAGGATCCTTATTACTCACAGATTCTGTATTGTGAATTTGCCTACTTGCTAAAATGTATGTATAACCCCAAAATCAGTGCTCCGGGTGCTTTTATGCTCCTGCATGAACATGCACAGAACAGCAAATCTTTGAGTCACTCAACCTGAGATGGAACAAAGTGAGGCTCTGTTTTCGTGTTTCAGCTCTCATATTGCAAACAAGTGCTCTTTTTTGCAGTCTATTTAGTACTAAACTTTTAGCTTTTTTTTTTTTTTTACTTTTTGATGGTGATTTCCCTGTTTAACATGAATCCCTGTAGTACTGTAGTGTTATCTAGCACCAGAAAGCAGTGATGTGTCTTTGGAGAAAATACAGAGAAGCTTCATTTAGGAATGAATTATAGTGGTATTGGCAAAGAGGTCAATGTTAGTGAATCAACAATACACATTAAATAAGGTGTCCTTAAACAGAAATACATAGAACAAGGCTATATATGGATCGATTGATGAAAATGTTGTGACAAGAGGCTTGTGGAAACCTAATTCTGTATTTCCCCTAGAAAAAAAAGAGTGGTTCAGTATTCGATAACTCAGTGTCTGAAGTGACTCTATAGAACATAACTACTGTGGGGGGTGAGGCGAGAGGGTTGGGGAGATGTTGGTCAAAGGATATAAATTTCAGTTAGATAAGAGAAATAAGTTCAAGAGAACTTTGTAGGACATGTGACTATAGTTAATAACAATGCATAGTATTCTTGAAAATTGCTAAGAGAGTGGATTTTACGTGTTCTCACTACAAAAAAAAAATAAGTGTGTGAGGTAATACATGTGTTAATTACCTTGATTTGGCCATTTTCAAAGCCCATATACATGTTTTAAGACAATATGTACACTAAATGTGTATAATTTTTACTTGTCAATTAAAATATAAATTTTAAAAAATTAAAAGAAAACACCAAATGGTATGAAATAAGTTTAAAGGGAAAAAAAAATAACTACTGTGGATAACAGGAATTGACTTTTATTTAGGGAAATGATGGATTAGTTTATTCCTAAACTTTCTCCATCTTGCTGATTTTTGATGCAAAGAGAAAGTCATTTCAGGGTTAAAATTTGTCTCCACTTTCAATAGTGGATTTTCACGGTGGATTCATTTTTTTCAATATGCTGGCTGTTATTCCGGAGATGACTTCATTAACAATGTGATGATGAAGTTATGAGAGGTGATGGTATTTCCAGGTCTTGCGTAGGGTAGCCTGCCTTGCGCTTGGCAGCTTGTGATATTTATTGTTCTTGGTCTGTTGGCATTTTTATGATGCAGGGATTCACATTTTACAGCTGTTTTACTGGGCTAATTTTGCATGCTGCATTTTGTCAGCCCTTTCCAGACACGTATCAAGTTAACTCCCCTCCCCTACGAATGACCGGCTGATGGGATTGCATCTCCCCATTAACCAGACAGAGTCCGGGCACCTGTGTGCTCTCCAGCAGTCTGGAAACAGAGGTCAGGGAGGACAAACATGCAACATGAAAAGTTTGCCAAAACCTTTTATCACATAATGACTAGGAGGTGAGGAGATCTCCCCTTTTGCTCTAACATTTCTAACTATTGCAACAGCTGCAAAGAGTACCTATAAAATGAATGAGATAAATGTTAAATTACGCACCAGGTCTCTACCATCATAAATTAACGTAGCTGAATTAATAGTCTCCCCTCTCCTGATAAAGGTCCTTTGTTAAATCTCATTGTGATGTGGCCTCATTATGAGTAGGGCTTTGTTTTCAGTTAGGAAAGCAGTCAAAGGACTGTGCCATTTAGTTCCCAAATGTGTCTCTTGATTCAAAGACCAGTGAGGCCACATCTTCCTCAGTGACCCCAACCATAATGAGCTCTTTATTTTTAAACCGCACTCGAGTTTGAGCTTTGACTAGGATGGCACAGATAAAACACACTGGGCTTCTTCCTTTGAACATCTCAAATTCCATTCTCTTGGTCTGCAAATCCTTAAAATGGAAGATTGTGCACAATGAGCATTATGCCTCTGTTACCAGATATGGAAATCCAAACTAAAGATATTCTAAACCTAGGATATTCAGCCATCCTGGTGTGCTCGTGACTGTGGGTTTTCCTGGGATATGGGGCTTTCAGTGCTAAAACTAAAAAGACCCAGTTAATCTGGGAGAAGTTGGATACCTTATGAACCATTCCCTAGAAGTGTGTCTGATTAGGGTACCCGATCTTTCCTATTATAAATAGGAGAGTGGAGATTTAAGGACATCAGAGAACACATTTCAATCTTATTTTAAACTTAAGTCCCTGCTTCAGGCAAAACTGTAAAGGAAACAAAAAAGAACAGCCTGCCCTGCACCTCACTGTGCCCCTCAGTTTGCATCTTCATCGCCTTATTCAGATTCCCTTTTTAGCTTTTTTTTCTTGCAATGATCATTTATCAGGTACTGCCCCACTGTGTGCCAGGTGGAGTTCTCTCTGTCTCTCCCCTCACCATCATCTCCATCTCTATCTCTCTCATTCTCTCTATGTGTTTTAGGTATACATCCTCAATCTACCTAATCAACTCAATGTTTATTTCTAGCCCTGTTCATTCTGACAGCATAAAGAGTTAATCTCCTCCATTCTGATTAATCTCAAGAACTGCGCATTAAACTCAATCAATCATTCTGGGATTCTATCCACGTCTTTCTCTCAGATTTGAGTCTAAATCCCATGGGCTTATACACGATCCTGGTGGATCATAAAAGCAAGTTCTCAGCTCTTCTCTGTCTGATGCTGGTGTCCACAGAGATACTCTTTAGTGTCTGACCTTTTTTCCTTTTTAACCTTCCCTGAAAAGTTTGCATTCTCAGCAGATCCACAAGTGTTAGATCTGCCCCATATCCATAATGATGCACCCTCAGCCCAGTCATGAGACCCATCCTTGTCCTCCAGCTCTGGGTGCACAGGAGATGATTTATCTTCTCCTTTTGCTTGTTGGGAACCCCCTGACTGGGTGATCATG
>NW_007736488.1:21704-31641 GCF_000696425.1 Galeopterus variegatus
GAGGTGGTGGCATAAAAGATGATTAATAAAACTAGAGAGGAAACCAAGGCTTCTCCCAGGAAATCAACCAGGCATAATTCAATAAGTCTCCTCATTCCCCAGTGAATGCAATATTTAAATATTTACTTGGAGCAAATGCATTTAAATAACTTTTCAGCTAAAATTAAATCAATCCATTAAAACATACTTAAGAAACTAAAAGTATAAATCGTGCCTTTGCAGTTCATTCATTATGGGTCTGTGACTGATGTAATGGGGGAAATTAAACAGTTCTGCCAACAAAAGACCCCTCTTTGCCAATATAGAAGAGAGAATGCTCAATTTATATATTTATGTGGGTGTAGGGTAGCACAAAAGTGTCTACAAAGTCTGGACAGAATTCCACACAAATTTATAAAGTGAAAGAAAGAAGAGTTAGAACTTCTCTCATCTTACTGAGAGATAAATGGATGCCTCCTGTGATTGTCTCCTTATGTGTGTATCATGTGAGAGACCCTTGAGCTAATTCTAGAGCTGAGTGTTTATAGTGTCATGGATCAAAAGGCTTATGACATTGTCTAATGAAATCAAAATTTTGGACCTTTTATGGTGTCTATTATGTTTTCAAGGAGACATCCTAAAGAGGAGAGAACAGGGAGACAGTCTCCTCTCTCCTCTTTACTGAACAAAGAAATCTTGATCATTTCACCCTTTTACTTTGAAAGCTTGATCATTTTTCTTACACTTGAAATCGGGTGAAAATAGACCCCATGTGAGAAAAATGGTTCTTTTCCTTGGCACAGACAGCCCTTCACAGTTTAAAAGGCTTCCCCCCACCACACACACACATCAATAAACTCAAACAATTCCAACAGACCAGCCCATATGGTGAGCAAAGCAGGAGTGGTTGCTTACACTTTCAGGGGAGGGAGGCAGGACTTGGAAGAATGAAATGCCATTGCCTAGGATGCTCAGCTACACACACACATCCATAAACTCAAACAATTCCAACAGACCGGCCCATATGGTGAGCAAAGCAGGAGTGATTGCTTCCACTTTCAGGGGAGGGAGGCAGGACTTGGAAGAATGAAATGCCATTGCCTAGGATGCTCAGCTTGCAAGTGGCAGAGGGAGCCCAAGGTCTCAGCTCCATCGCACGTTACACCTGTGCTCAGTTCATTGAAGTCTCTTTGAGTGACCCATATGAGGAAGGCTCTGTTTGCAGAAGCTTCTGTTTCCAGAAGATTCCCCAGGTGATCCTCTGGCAGCTGAGAGGCTGGGAAACCATTGAAGGCAGCCATTCTTCTGCTTAGCTCTATGCAGAGGCTTCCGGCAAAGAGTTAGGCAGAATCTAGGACTCTGATCCCTACATTCCAATCCCCCCAGTTGCCCCTATGGACTGGGCTCTGCTGTAACACACACTCTCATTCCCTAGAACCACAGCCTCTGTGCTGTGTGTTCTGTGGATGCTGTGCCTCAGTTTCCTGTGATTAACAAGATTTAGTCCCAAACTGCAGTATTTTTTAACTGAGTCTGTAAAATTTCCTCAGTGTGCATTTCTTTTCCAGAGTCAAATATTTCCTTGAAATTTTTTAAATGGTTATATTTTTATTATGTGCTCTTTAAAGTAGTACTAATAAATACATTTATAAATTAGAAAGTGAAACATCTCCAATAACGTCATTTCCTCACTCTCTCATCCCCGGTGAAGTGTTTACAATTTGGTGTATATACTTTTAGAGTTGTGTGTGTGTCTGTATATGTTTGCATGTGGTCAAATATACCTACCTGTAAGTTGCTTTTTTTTCCTTTTACTTAGTAAATTTCATATGAAACATTTCATATTAGTTCACCTACACCTACTTCATTTACTCCAAAGACTGCAATATATCCCATTATTCAACTGTACCATATGTAATTTAACTCATCCATGGTGATGTACATTTTTGGTGTGCCAATTTTTCGTATTCTCAATAGTGCTCCAGTAAGTGTGCTTTCACATATAACTTTTTACGTTTGTACAAATATTTCCATAGGATACATTTCTAAAAATGTAATTGCAAGGTCAAAGAATATAACACTGACAGTTATGTCAGACAGTAGGTGACTTCTTGCTTAAGCTAGATTCAGTTGGATTTTTATCACTCATAATCAGAAGGACCTTGATGAATTTTTGCCTTGCTTCCTTTTTCATCTATCCAACACTTGCATTGTGACTTTTGCATTTCATAACGTGCAACCAAAATTAGGACAAAGACCGCTGCTAACAGATGTGCATGCATCAGTTTTAATTAAAAATGAGCCCACTTCCTCACCTGGGTCAGCCAACTGTCAGTGATGAGCAGCTCCAAGTCATCAGTCACTCTGATATTAATCAAATGCCTGAAGTTACCCATTATATACAGTGTGCACATAGGCTGGTGGTGCTTTCCCCAGAGAAGGTGGGTATTTCTCTTAATTCTGCAGCACAGACAGCCATCTTCTTGAGAGTCCCCAGTGGTAAAGCAAATTCTCTCTAAGCTAGACCAGAAATAATCATAATGGCCATGACACGGGATTCAAATCAACTTCATGAGATGATTAAATAGTGAGAATCATCCTGAGTAATTGGTTATGAATAAGTACAGTTTGACATGTACCTGGGAAAAAGTTTGTTCCTGACCTAAGAATATGTTTTAACATTTCCCCCAGTGAAAGAAGGTATAGCAAAGTGGTTAAGAGCTGAGATCTGGAACCAGAGGAGACTTGGGTTGACTTGCTACTTACTAATAGTGAGTCCTTGAAAAGGTCGCTTAACTTGAAGCTACTTAACCTTTTGGATACTCATTTTCCTCGTCCTTGAGAATTTCTGGCTGAGGATTTATTAATTCAATACTGGCCACCTTTGAGGTTTGGTCTCATTAGTGGCCACATTTGAGCAGACCTAGATCGGCACAATCTTATTAAATTCTTACCCACATACTTTGGTTTTAAATAATACATGATCTCGAACACTTCCTAGGTAGTTTTATTTTGTATAATGTATTTTATCCAAACTTCTTTAAATTATTTAGTTAGAATAAAAAGGGCAGCAATCACACCATTTACCTCTTCTGATTTTTCCACTCAGTGGAATCTTAAATTAGTCCAACATTTTTTATATCCACAACAGAAATAAATAAAAGGTTGTGTATAAAATTTAGGTCATGTTAAGATTTTCTGACCCAATAAAAGTGCTGGTTGTCTAAGAAATACTTCCAGACAATTTATAAATATGTCAAAATAATGTAGAAGTGTGACATTTGAGATGGAGTCTACAGTAATCATTTGAAAGCAGTGGTAAATGTATTATATTTATGATTAAATATATGCTTAAATATGCACACTCCTATGTACTGTCTGGAGCTGACACAGTCAATATTCAATTTTGAGAACTGTTTTAGAGAAGAAAGTCATCTTTTACTAAGTAAGGTTTTAAAGGAGATCAGGAAATTAAAAACAACAATAATAATTTTGATAATATGAGTTTAATTGAGTTATGGGAAAAAAGGGAGAGGGGGAAACCCTTCCAACTCTTAAATCTTGAGATTACAGGATTTGTCAGCCCAGTCTGTAAAACACTTGGATTTTACACTTAGTATTCATGGAGGTCAGAAGAATTGGAGTATTTATAGTGAGATTAATAAAGAAATTTTTAATGTCAGTGAATTTCAGCATGTGAGGTAGCCCTTTATTTTATATGAGCTATATAGTGCCTTGACCTTCAAGGGTTTGTACTCAGGGATATTAAGGATGCTAATTAATAGAAACAGTCATCCACTTATATCTGTTTATTGAATTTTTTACAAATCCAAAAGAAATAAAACCAAATCTTCTCTTCATCACCCCCTGAGAAATGAAGGATGTTAACTTTATTGATGTTCAAGCCCTACCTCACAAATTCTTATTTAATTGTTCAGGAATGGGGTGCGGACATGGGGAAATTTATCAAGTTCCCCAGATAATATTCTCATGTAGACCCAGGGCTGAGAATCACTTCCAAAGAGAAATCCCTGTGAGCTGGGACAGCTTGATTGAGAACAATAACCGTGCCTTGTTTTCTCAGCAGAAGGTTGAACCTGAGAGACTAAACAATGTCTTTTGAGTCCCCTCTCAGGAAACAAGCCCACAGGGCAGGTTCTCTCCTAGTAGTCTACATTTCCCTTGCCTCAGGGAGTAGATATGGTTTGGCTTTCACAAGTCTGAATTCTTGGTGGTGGGTAGCTGAATTTTCCTGGAAAGGGAGGGTTCTAGGTGAGCAATTGAGGGGAGTGGAAAGTGGCCCAATTTGGAGGATGGCAGAGCTGTGGGTAGGATGACCAACTGTCCCAGTTTACCTGGTACTGAGGGGTTTTCTTAAGAAGTAGGACTTTCCATGCCAAACAGAGTCCTGAGTAAACTGGAATGGTGGCTGCCCTACCTTCCACCTCAAAGATAGCCTCCAGAGGGGCTTGAACATCAACGGGAGGCACGCAGGAAACTTCCCAGGAAGGGTGGACATCAGCTTTGCTTAAAGTGTGGGAGCTGATGTCTCTGAATGTATCCTATGGACCTACATTGGTAGCAACCAGAGGCAGCAGCCAGGCTGGACTGAGGACCAGAGAATTTCCTCAGTTTTGGACTGAGGAAGCACCAGGGATCTAGAGAGTCCCCTGGAAGTTACCAGGATTGATTTCATAGAAAGCAGATGGGTGGAGAAGAGCCAGACTGGGTGACTTTAAGGTAAATAAAGAAATGTGATATGTGTTGAACTTTAGTGCATGATACACTCATTAAAAAAAAAAATTGCATTAGTTTAAATGGTGAAAGAGAAATACAAAGCTCTACAAAGACAACTTGGAAAATGAAATGGAAGGGAATATGCCTACCCCATCCTAATTCTTTTTCCCTGTGTTAAAAAACCCTGAGACCAAGCCCAAATATTTTAGATGCTTGTTCCAGAAAATGTCTGCTCCTGAAAGATTGCAGACCAACTAAACAGCTTACTTATCAAGACCAACAGCTTGCTTAGCAACCCTTGCTTCAAGACCTCCCCTTTCTTTGCCCCCAAATTCAGAGCTGTTACAGTAAAGTAAAAGAAGTTTTGTTACTGAACTCAGGTCTGGCTGCCCGCCCTCTTGAGAAGGAAAGAAAAAAGGACTCAGAAGTCAAATGGTTGGTGCTAGAAAAGCAGATGTATTCAGCTGAAGGAGATGGCAGGCTATCCTAGCTCAAAGACGTAGATTTACTGAAGGATTTTAACAGAGGGGTTGAGGGAATGAAATGTAGGGGGTGAAAAGCAGGAGGGAAGGGTACATGAACTAGGAGGAGTCCGTGTCTATGAGTCAGGGACAAGGTCTCGCCAAGGCTGCTTCTGCTTTCTGTTCTCATCTTCACTGTTATCTCAGGACCCTGCAAGATTTTGATTTCTTCCAGTAGAATCATCTTTTCTGCAGTCTTTTGCATAGTTTTGCTTCTCAGAGCTCTGGTGTACTTGGCTGGTACCCAAGGTCAGCTTCCAGTCATTAGGCCTTGATCACTTCTCAAAACTCTACGTCTTTGAGGTAGGATAGCCTACCATTTCCTTCAGCTGAATACATCTGCTTTTCTAACACCAACCATTTGACTTCTGAGTCCTTTTTTCTTTCTTTCCTCAAAGAAAGAACTGTTAGTTTTGCAATGTACTGATTAGCTTTTCTGCCTTGTTCTCCTATTTAGCAAGCATGATAAGAAAGTCAGGGGATGGGAAGAAAGAGTGGAGAGAAAAAAACTTTCCTTTTTAAAATCCTCACCCACTCCCCGCTTGCAGCCTAGGTGGTTTTAGGTGCCAACATGGCTTCAGTCCTGCTCACTCCAACAGTTTCTCTCAGGACTCTAGGAACCATGATCTGCTTTATGCTTGGTTTTAATGAGGCTCAAGCTGGTATTAGCAATGAGCCTACTTTCCTTTGAAAAGCTTTCAAACGCTTAACATAACAAGGCCCAGAACAAAGGGTTTTCTCATTTCCAGATTGAGCAGGCACTAGGGTTTGGGGAATTCATGGCAAGTCTGAATTTTCATCAAACCAATAATTCAAATCCAATACTTGTGCTCCTGAATGAAAAGAGAAATACCCTGTCCAGGAAATCTAGGGACCAAATAAAGTTCATTTACCTACACCCTGCTTTTAAATCATTGATGCTATTGTACGTTCAAGCCAGACACCTGCTCAGGTTTCCAACATCATAATGATAGGAGCGGGAAGCTGGGAGGAGAGGCTAGGCTCAAGTGCCCTCCTGAGGGCTCAAGAGAAGTAGCCCCAGAGAGCCCTGTGCTCTCTTTAACACTACAGAGGTGTTAAAGGCAGGCAAAGGTTCTCACGTCTTGGAGGCTGAGATACCACCCAGCTAAAACATAAGCTAGAGGATTAATGCAAAAGGCCAGCATGTTGAGTCCAGGGGGAAGCAAGTGTGTTTCGGTCATAAAAACAGCATCCTCTCAGGGATCTTTCATCCAGCCTGCCTCTTGTTCTGGTTCCTCCTTTTTCCCATCCCTACGAAGCTGAGCGAGGGGGCTGCTGGGCTAGAGGACAAAGTACTGAGATGTCCAGGGTAGACTCACAGGAGATGCTCAGCAGGAACCACGAGTGGAGGGAGAGAGAGGTTTGATTGTTTCTGGACCTGGAAAGGAAGCAGTAGCTGTGACACACAGATATGTTTAGCTGCAGAACCAATCCTGAACAGCTGAACCCTGTTGCACTGAGACATACAGAGAATCGCACTCCCCAGGAACATGTCCAAGCAGGTCACTGGATAGCCCCCTTTCCCTGCCTGGCAGGATTACCAAAAGGACCATGATGGACAGATTACAGGACTCATGTAAAGAATGGGAAATGATACCTTCTAATAATAAACTGATGCTGTGCTATGATATGGACACATGCATCCAATGTAAAGAGACACTTCTCCATAGCAGCACCAGAAAGGCCAAGAAGCTCTGAGATTGTTATGCATGATTATAACGTGAGGGAATTTTCTCAAAAGACCATGGAAGGGACCATGAAAACCTGGCAGGCGAGACCAGTAGGATCAGGTGGGCTCTTGGGCATCTTTGATACCTAGATTTCAACGGGGACGGGTGTGGAAATCTATGAATACAGGTGAAATCAGTGAAGTCAAGGGATGGGTGCTAATTATTATTTATTTTCTCTTCATTTGGCTGGAACTTGGGAGAAAAAAAGAATCTCATTGGGTTCAACTGCATCATGCAGGTGTTTCTTAGATATAACTTGTCTCATTTTGGTTTTAAAAGTTACAGGACTGGCTGGTTAGCTCAGTTGGTTAGAGCATGGTGCTTACAACACCATGGTCCAGAGTCCCTGTACCGGCCAGCTACCAAAAAAAAAAAAAAAAAAGGTTCTTCAGAAAAGACATTACAAAAATTAATGTCTATTTTTAAGATAACACAACAAGGACATTTATAGAGGTGAATTTAGTGGGAATTATATAAAAATGTTGAAATCATTTTCCCCCTTGTAGACAGGATGTGAGTTCTTTTCTATTTATATGCAAATGTCAGATTTGAGCTTCCTTTGTTTTTTTACAATGCTGAAATAGTATTTATTTTACAAAGTTTAGATGAGTGAAATCCTGATATGATAGCAAGGCTGTCCTGATATCAGCTTTAGAAAATTCATTCCTACATCTAAATGTGTTTTTTTTTTTTTTTTTTTATTTAGCATGGAGCTCTCATTGGTTATATTCATTTTCAGATATATATTTTGTTTCTGCACAAGAATGTAACCACTTATTGATTACTAAAATCAGCATCAAACTTAAAAAACAAGCACCAGCTTCTTAGAAGTGCACATACACCAACTTTGTCTTTAATTATCAGCAACCTTCTATCTGGGTAATAACTTTTGGACCAGAGTCTTCCCTTAGTGACTCTGTATTTCCCTGGCAGTCCCTTTATCTGATTGCTTCTGTTTTAACTGTATTTTAAGTTCTCTCTGGGAGAGCAGCTTATAATTAAAATGATTGTTAATTGTGTTTTTAATTAGCTGCTGCCTAATGAGAAATTACAAAACAATTTAGTCCCTGCAGGGAGGTGAGTGACCAGAGAATAAGTGCTATTTAGAGACAGTGTTCCTCATATTTGACTTCCTTCCTGCAGACAAGAGCTTAAATTGTTGTAGTCTGCTTAGAAAAAGGAAGGGGATAAGCAGGGGAATAAACAAGGCAGGGAGCTTTGTACTGGTGGTTCTCACCTGCTTTCAAATTTAGAAAAGACCAAGAAAATCTGTGAGGAGTCTGAGACTTCTGCTTAGGACCCACATTCAGCCTGGTCTATGAACTGCCTCTAAACATTCTTCAGAATGAGCCCTGCTGACTCCTGGTGGCCATGTCAACAAACCAAGTCCCAGAGGAGAGATCACCCTGGAAGGCAGTTACTCGACCCAGTTGGTTTTCATGACTGTTATTAACACTGCAAAAAAATCTGCTTTGCTCCCCTTCATTTTCTCCTTCCCAGCCAGCCCCAGCCCTTATTAGTTGGGGTCCTTCATACAAGATGATGAGAAGAGAATCCATCTGAAATGAATGTATATTATCAAGACTCCGTGCTTAGTGACTTGCCTGCAAATGTTGTGTCTGTGTGTGCAAGACACTCTTTACTGCAGTCGTTTTAGTTTAGCCTAATCAATACAGGAATTCAGCCCTCACGTACAAAGGCAGAAGGAGATCCCAGCTGGAAACGACAGAGTGCCTGAGATCCTTTTAGTGTGGGAATCCCCAGTGGTTGCTATCTTCTTAGGATTCGCCTGCAACCACTTTTGTTAAGAGCTACACATAGGTTGCACTGTTGCGAGCTGTTATTTTAATTACTTACTTCTTAAGATACTGTAGTGATTGCCAACGTCAGAATCACCTGGAAGCCTTGTAAAAGCAAAGATCACTGGGCCCTAGCCCCAGAATTTCTGATTTAGTGAGTCTGAGACCAGAAAAAAATTGTACTCAAGTTCCTATTGATGGTGGTGGTCCAGGGACCAGTCCAAAAACCACTGTCATAGGTTGCAAAGCACATTTCTGGAAATTATGAATAATGCCATCTGGCAGATATGAGAAGCTCAAGTTTTTGTCCCCCCCTGTGGCTATCATTACTGCCTTGATCTAAAGTAATTCTCTGCAGTCCCTATGAATACACTCTGTTTGCATGGAATACAAGCAAGAAGGAAAGTCAATAGCCTGGTGTTTCTCATAGGCCTTCAAATTAGGAAAGGGCAGTGGAAATCATAGAGGGATCTTTTGTGTACCAGAGAGAAAAATGAGTAGGCGGTGCATTCCAGTGTGATCTTTCACTTGAATCTTGGCTTGTTGATCTGGTCACAAGGAGTAGATTGGGGTCTCCTGGAGATGCCCATAGCTCAAGTTCTGAAGTTAAGGATGCCAGATGGAAGGTAGGCCACATCAGAGGTCTTTTTGGACAGCAGTATGTGGTTATTTTAAGACCCATTATTTTATCTTCAGTGACTAATTTTTAGATGACGGGTGTACAGCATTGGGCTGATATCACCAATAAATTTCTCGTCATGGCTCTATTTACAGTCTGTTCTTGGAGTTTTCCTGTCTGCTGCATCCTTCATCTGTGATCCTATTTTCCTCTCCCACTGGGCATCCACACAAGATCACCCAGGGTTCTCTTCACGCCTCACACTAGGTTTGTACTTACATGTCTGTGTGTTCACAAACAGTGCAGGATAGTGTGAGAATGTACTTCAAGTAGTAGAAGTGCTGTAACTAAGCCAAAAAGCTCTAATTGAGTTTGGTTGTTCGTCATGCCAAGAGCCAACCAGAGAGACAAAAATTATTGCCAGGAAGAAGGATCCATTACCGCTGAACAACAGGTGAGCAGAGAAGCAGTGCCAACCCACCTCCCTGACTGGTTACAGTTTAGGATTTTTAAAGGGAAAAGGAATGCGGG
>NW_007736488.1:32196-63782 GCF_000696425.1 Galeopterus variegatus
AAAAGGAATGCGGGTGTGAAGAGAGGTAGTGAGTGGGTATGTAAAGTAGGGCAAATCATAACTAAAGCCAAAATGTTTCATTATTTTAGTTATTATTTTAGTTATACTAAGTTTCCATTTATATTGTCAGAGCTAAGGCTCGGACCCTCCAAACCCATTGTACAGACTGGGTCACCAGAGCCCTCACATGCCAGGCTGGGTCCCCAGATCCCTCACACTCAGGTCCATGCTAGGCAATTGGGAAAGATCCCAGGTGCCGTTGACAGATGACCTGAGCTCAGTCCTCAACTTCCTCAGTGGCAGCAACTTACAGGTCCGGTAGCTTACAGGTCCGGCAGTGGCCTTGCAGAGGGTCCCGGGGCACTGGAAGCAGCAGCCTCCAGCAGCAGTAGTGGCCTCACCATGCCCCCCATGGGGGGCACCCTGGGAATGAGAAGCGCTGTGGATCAGAGCCACTCATCCTTATACTTAAGTCCATAACCCAGGACACCGGGGTGCACATGCGCAATTACACTAGATGATGACCAAGGAACACCTGAGTGCACATGCCTATTTACATCAAATGCTCGGCAAGATTCTGAATATCTGAGGGGCCCTGACCATTTTTCCTATATTTTCCCAACAGGGTATCACAGGGTTTTCAGGTGGCTTGAGTCAGAGGTCATGGTCCCATGATGAACAGGGTTCTCGGCATCATGGGGTCTGTGGCCAGTGGTCTGGTGAGCCTTAAGTCACTGAGCCTTAAGTTATTTCGAGGCTAAAGTGTTATTTCCTGGGGTGTGGGAAACTCAAAGACAATGACCTTAGTCAAGCATCACTGGAACTTTAAAGTACCTGACTCAGACCCTTGACTAATGTACAAGCCTAACACAATCTTCTCCAAGCAAGAGAATAGGTGAATAATCAGCCTGGACTTTCTTTGGAATGTTGGAAAAGGTTGATTAGGGAAGCAGGAGANTGAATAATCAGCCTGGACTTTCTTTGGAATGTTGGAAAAGGTTGATTAGGGAAGCAGGAGAACAGGAGAGAGACTCAGCTCTGATTCATAACCCTTATGTTTACTGAAGTTTAAGTAAATGGGCACAGGGAGGAAAGAGAAAACTTTTAAGACATATCCCTATGGGAGCTTGGTTTCAGTCCCCAACCTTTTATTTTGTTTTCCTCATTGTTGGGGAGTTTGGGATGTCATCCTCACCTAGCTGCATCCTAGTAGAGGTGGTCATCATGGAATTATTGAGAGGAATGTAACTGATATGCTTTTAATTCAAAGTATTCTTATGTGATAGGGCTATGATTGAACTGAGATTGAAAGAGAACATTAGTCACAGGTTTCATGCATCGTTGTGAGAGTCTGTCTTGTAAGCTTAAAAAGACATTGCAACAACAATATTTACCGCAGCATAAGCAAATGCCAATTATTATAATGATTGCAAGAACTATAAGATGCTTTTTCTACCAGGACATCCTGGAGCCACCAAATCAGGAGGATACCCCATTGTTTAGAGATAACATGGGGGCAGATAGAGCATTTACTTGTTTGTGCATATCCCCTAAAACTACGGAAACATTTCCAGAGTTATATGTATACATATACACAGCATTCGGTCTTAATTATGGCACAGATATCTCCTTGTGCTGCGTGAGGACATCTAAAGCCATTCGGTTTTGAAGAATGGCTTTCCTTATTAGTCCCAATTCTGAGTTAAGAAGAAGGGTACTTTCTATAGTATCATTAAGATCATGGCCTGTGTACTTGGTGAGAGCCTCAGTGTGCCAGATCACATCTTCTATACCCAGCTGGGGCATGAAGAAAGTGGAAGGTAGATGGGCTCCAATGATGGACTGGGTGGGGCTAATTGGCAGGTTTAGGTATAGTTTTGAACCAACAGCCTTGCATCCAAGTTAGGCCTGAAGTACATCTTCTCAACCATTCAAGTGGTAGCCAGGGCCATAGATTCATCCCACATAGACATTCAGTTCCATTTGGGGCTGGCCAACAAATACCAGACCTTCTTTCCCAATCTGTGGCATACCAGTCAGTAGCTTTTAGTACAGTAATATGGTTACATTGTTTTGAGTTTAGCCAAACTATTTCCAAGATACTATTTATCCAGTGGTCATAGGGATGATTTCCTTGTTCCTAACAAAAAGGAGCAGTCTGGCTAAGGTAACCCACACTTTGAACTAGCCTAATGAATTCATTCCGTATTTGTAGAAACCCCTCTGGATTATACCTGGTGTAAGTAGTGAGCAGGGTGAGAACTTTAGGGTCGTCGGATCCCAGTTGGGACTTTGCATACTCATAAACCTTCTGTTAAGTCTGTTCAAGGGAGAAAGATTTCCAAAGCCAGGCAGATGCCAGGTGTCATTAATTCCTGGCCACTGGGAAACATCTTCTTTGGTAATTGTTAGGTCTTGTAGGGTGAAGGTGTAATTCATATGTTCCCTAATAAGGTTTTGTAATTGTTTCCAATCAGTTCCCTGTAAGTGGGATACCCATCAAGGGAGTCCTGATGTGCTCTTGAAGGGCAGCAGCCCACAGATCCAACAAGAATCCTGACGCAGAGGATCTACAATGATGTGCCCACAGCAAAAACAGGTTGGGACCTCCTCCAGCAACCAGAGGTACTCCATTTAATAAGTTTGTTATGAAGAAGGTCTTTTTCTTAAATTTCAACTTACGGTCTGATATTGGCTGTATCTCCCAGCTGGATTTTGGCAGGGGAGGTGAGAGTGAATGGAAAAGCTTTGCCTGGATGTATCCCAGTCAGATTTACAGAAGAGTGGGTGGTCAGTCAGTAAGACTTCAAAGGGTCCAATCCATTGAGGTTATAGTTAGTCATCTGGATGATGATTTCTCCAAGTCCTCGGCAATATTTGGTCACTGGGCTTCCACGGGTGTAGAGGCACATCTTTGGGAAATTGGAGCCTGTCAGAAGAAAACCTCTGAATAATGGTTAGTACAGATCTTAATAGTTTAATATAGTTATGCAATTCAAGTTCCTGGGGAACAAAGTCTAAGTGTAGGATACCCAGGCTCCTGGAGGAGGTGTCTCCCATATAGAATTTCAAAGAAGCTAAGGCTTACTTCTGGGGTAACACTTATTCTCAGCAGGGCAATGGGTAACATTGTGTCCCAAGTTAAATTTGTCTTCTGACATAACTTAGCAAGAGTCTTCTTCAGGGTCCAATTCATTCTCTGTTTTTCCTGTAGACTGTGGCCTCCACAATGAGTGGAGTCTCTAGTTGATGTTTAGAAATCGGGATATTTCCTGGTTTTTCTTAGCAACGAAGCCAGCCCCACTGTCACTTTGCAATGTTTGCGGTAAACCAAACCTCAAAATAATTTCCTTTAAAGGGCTTTTGTTACCTCGAGTTCCTTCTCAGTCCTGCAGGTAAAAGCTTCTACCCATCCAGTGAAAGTGTCAACTAAAACTAGTAAATACAGGAAATTTCCAGGAGCCTTGGGCATAACTGTGAAATCTAATTGCCAGTCCTCTCCAGGACAAGTTCCTCTCTATTGAGTGCCCATGTTATAGGGAGGCTTTTGTCCATCAGGATGCTTTGGATTATTTATTATGTAGATGGGACAGCACTGAGTAATTGTCTGGATTCACCTCTGGATGTTGGGTTCAGAAAGGTAAGGTTTTATCTATTGCAGAGTAGCTTCTCATCTGAAGTGGGTACTCTGATGGATTTGTGTGAGAATGGGTCTAGTTAAAACCTGTAAGAAGGACTTTCTCTTCTTGATTACCCATCTGGTTTGAATTATTATTTTTAGAAAACCCCCATTTTTCTGCCCATTTTAGTCAGTCTTGAAGAGGTGTATATGAGTCTAATTCCAATTTGGGGCCTAAGGGCAGAATTGCTTTGCAACTAAGTCAGCTTTATTGTTTCCTAAAGTTTAGTAATTATCTTTTGGTGCCCTCTGCAAAGTACAATGACTGTTTCCTTAGGCAGTAAGATTGCTCAAAGGAGTTCTAGAATTTGTACTGCATGTTTAACTTCTTTGTATCCAGAGATAAGGACTCTTCCCTCTTCCCAAATGGCTCCACGGGCATGTAGTACCATGAAGGCATATTTAGAGTCTGTGTAAATGTCAAGGTGTTTGTCCTTTCCTGAAGTCAATGCCCTAGTTAGGACAATTAATTCACCCTTTTGTGCTGATGTACCTGGGGGTAAGGCTTGGGCTTCTATTACATGTTGGCTGGTAACCACGGCATAACCTGCATTCTGTTGTCTGAGTTCCATGAAGCTGCTCCGTCAGTGCAGAATTCTTCATCTGGAGAGGACAAAGTCTGGTCAGTCAGGTCTGGGTGGCTGGAATAAACCAGGTCAATTAATCTGAATACAATCATGGACCCGTGGTTCAAGTTAGCTGGAAGGAGGGTGGCAGCGTTTAGGAGGGATACCCCCGTTAATGTAACGTTGGGATTGTCCAGCTCCATTAAGGTAACATTGGGATTGTCCAGCAATACGACTTGGTATTTGCCTAATCATCTGTCAGCCAACCAGTAATCCCCGTTAATGTAACGTTGGGATTGTCCAGCAATACGACTTGGTATTTGCCTAATCATCTGTCAGCCAACCAGTAATCCCTTTTCTGTTCCAACAATGGTAAAACATAATGCACAGCATGCACAGTTACAGGCTGTCCTAGGGGAAATTTTTCTGCCTCTTGCAGCAGGTTACAAATAGCAGCTGCTGCCCTCAAACATGTGGGCCATCCTTTTGTCACAACACCTAATTGCTTAGAAAAATATGTTACTGGTCATCCCTTAGGTTTTGGATTAGTACCACTAGTCCTATACCTTGTTGTTCCTGGACAAATATGTCAAACAGCTTGTGTGAATCCAGGAGCCCTAAGGCAGAAACTCTAATTATCTTTTCTTTGATGTTTAGGAATGCTCTGTGACATTCCCCAGTCCAGGTTAATGATTCTTTTTTCTTTCCCTTTCAAGGCTTCATATAGGGGTTTAACTATTAGGCCAAAGTTAGAAGTCCATATTTGGCAAAATCCTGCCATGCCTAGAAACCCACAAAACTGCCTCTAGGTTGTTGGGGGATGGTTTACCCTGGCTAGTGCCTCTGTTCTCTTGGGAGGAGGCTCCGAGTTCCTAGGGACATCTCAAAGCCCAAGCACTGGATTGTGGGAAGTGAAATGTGGGCTTTCTTTTGAGAGACCTTATATCCTTTCTTTGCCAGGAAGTTTAGGACAATTATAGCATGTTTGATGGAATGAATTTCAGTTCAGCTAGCTACTAAGATATCACCCACATATTGCAAAACCATTCCACTTTCCAAAGATGACCTTCCTTAAGTCTCTGGCTAGTGTTTCTTCAAAAATATTGAGGGAGTTTTTAAATCCTTGTGGGAGCACTGTCCAGCAGTACTGTTGTTTAGCTTTAGGGTTCAAGTTTTCCCATATAAAAGCAAATAGCTCTTGGTATTCTCAATCCAGAGGGATACAAAAGAAAGCAGCTTTTAAGTCTATTACTGGATTTCTGGACAGCATAGTCATCAGAGCATAGGGGTTAGCACTATTGTATGTATAAGTTTAGTGAACTTGATTTATAGCTCTGAGGTCCTGGACAAACTGATATTCAAACTGTCCCAGGTTTTTGGATAGGCAAAATGGTGGTATTATAAGTGGAGTAGCAAGGCCTGGGAGCCCAAACTTTAGAAAAGCCTTGACTAAAGGTTGAATACATTGTGGGGCTTGTGATTTATGAGGATATTATTTAATTCAAGGTGGGGTAATTCCTGGCTTTGCCTCAATGTGTATTGGGTCCTCCTGTGCCCATCTGGGTTGTCCTCTTGCCCATACCTTGTGGTCGACTTGATCAAGTGCATCAGAGGGGACCATGGAGAGGTTGCTGGCATAGCGAGTAAGGCCACTTGCAAATCAAAGGCATTCTTTGGTGGAACTTTGATGTCCATGTGTCTTGGCTGAAAAATCATTTGAACACAAACTTTTGTAAGGAGATCTCTTCCCAGAAGTAGAAAAGGACATTCAGGCATAAAAAGGAAACTGTGAGTCAAAGAGGTAGTCCCCACCATACAATGTAATGGCTGTAGAAAGATTTTTTGTAGAGGCTTTCTGGTCCTTCTCATTACTAGCACAACATTCTTTGTAAATTTGACCAATTTTAGGTTTGGCACTGAGTATGTCACTCCGGTTTCAATTAGGAAATTGATCAGCTTGTCTCCCACCTTTAAGATTATCCTGTGCTCTTGGTGGGAAATGTTGACCACAGGCTAGAGCCCCCATGGTTTTTGGTGAGCCTGTGACCCATGGGCCCCAACAGTCCATCTTTACCATCAAGTCCTCCCATCTATAGGCAGGTCTTCTTTTCTTTTTGATTTGGGGCAATATTTATGCTAATGTCTGTCTTCCTTGCAATAGGCACATTGGTTTTTGCCTAAAGGGGGTCTCTCTCCCTTTTCTTCTGGCCCTTGAAGTTTTTGGACTTTCCTTTTAGGGCTCTTTTGATTTTGAATCAAGGGTGCCACTGGAAATTTTATCTTTTATCTCAGCTCCTGTATCTTCTTTTTGTCTTTCTGTTGTTCCTTTATCTGCTCTTTATGAATACGTTATAAGCCATTCCAACTACGTAATATATGAGCATCATAAGAGAGCCTTCCAATTTTTGTAGTTTTTATTGAATACCTGGCATACTCTGAGTTTTGAAAGACAATATTGATTAATCAGGTGTTTTCTGGTTGTCCAGGTCTACATCAGTATGTTCATGATAAGCCTCAAAGATTCTCTCAAGGAAGTCAGAGGGACTTTCATTTGGTTCTTGTCTAATCTCATGGACCCTGTTTAAATTCTTAAGTTTTGGGATTCCCTTCTTCAGTCCTACCAAATTGCAATCCTGGTAGTGTTGGAGTTTACCTTCATCTCCATTATTAGGGTCTCAGTGGGGGTCATGGATTTGTATAGCCAGGCCTGCTTCAGTTCTCAAGTGGTTATTTGGGTCTTCAGGATGGAGCCAATTGGCTTCCTCTAGAGCTTTTTCTAGGATGATCCAATGTTCCTCTGAGGTAACAAAATACTTAAAAGACTTTGAATATTGCCTCGGTGGGGTGAGGGTTGGTAAAGATGGATTGAAATAGCTCAGTTACACCTGTTGGATCATCCTGGTATGGTGGGTTCCAGTCATATAAGTTCGAAGTAGTAATTGGACTATAGATCCATGTTAGTCCAGCAGGCTGTGCTCGTTCACTGAGGCCCCTCTATGGGAACTTTCTCAGTGGAAATTGTGCTGCCAGAATAGTGGTTAGCTCCTGGCCAAATCATGTACCTGTCTGGTGTGGAAGGAGAAGATCATTTCTCCTGACTTTTCTGGAGTAGGTTCTGAAAAGAGGGCAAGAGAAGGATATGAGAAAGAAGGTGTAAGAGTCAGGGCTTCAGACTCATAAAGAGGGGAACGTAGGGCACTTCAGCCCATTTCCCCATCTGATGGCAATAACATTCTAGCTGCTGTATTATAGTTTAAAGATGCTTTAGGGGGACAGATTTCGTCTGACCTCCGTGGATACTGGGGCCGAACATAAAAATATTATCTTTTTCTTTTTCATGGATTCATAACTATATTCTGACCAGTCTTGGAGGATGTACCTGAATGGGTTCCAGAACTTTGTGACCAAATTCTGAGTTCTCATGGTTACAAAATGTAAACAAGCCTTCAAAACACAGGTGAAAGCAAATGAACTATAAGCAATTTTGAACTATGAGTGAACCATGAACAATTTACCCAAGATATAGACAGACAGAAATAGGTGAATTGCAAAAAAAAAAAAAAAAAAAAAACCCAAACAAATGGCAGTTCCTTCTTAGGAAGCTTGGGGAGGGGAGTGTGTTTTTTAATCAGCCCGGGTAGCTTCCTCTCAGACAGTTGGTAGGGGGCTCCTTCTACCCAGATAGGACTTCCCCTAAGGGACTTCCCCAAAGTGAGAGAAGCATTCCCCACTTTGTGGTACCCCAAACAGCACTCACCCATTCTGACACTGATCAAATTTCAAAAACACATATGATTGAGATCTGTTCTTTGATGGCAGATAAGGAGTGTGATAGCAACCGGTGGTGGCCAAACCAGTGGGAGAGAGCCCGAGGCCTCCTTCTGACAAAACAGGTCAAGTTGATGCTAGGAAGGCATTGGGGGCCCTCCCCAGCTCAGAGATCCCTGAGCCACAAGCAACTCAGGCCATACAGTTGGATGCCGAAATCTGTAACCAAGCCAAAAAGATCTAATTGAGTTCAGTTGCTCCTCATGCCAAGAGCCAATCAGAGAGACAAAAATTAGTGCCAGGAAGAAGGACTTTATTAACTGCCAGGAGAATAAGTGAGCACAGTAGCGATGTCAACCTGCCTCCCCGACTGACTACAGTTTAGGGTTTTTAAAGGGTAGGGAGGCAGAAAGGTATGTCCAGGGAGGTGATAAAGGGGATCACAACATTTGAAGTTGGCTCGAGTCAGAGGTCAGGGTTCCATGATGAACAGGGTTTTGGCATCAGGGGGTCTGTGGCCAGTGGTCTGGTGAGCCTCAAGTCCTTGGTGTTATCTCAAGGCTGGAGTCGTTATTTCCTGGGGGGAAACTCAAAGATAATAACATTAGCCAAGCATCACTGGAACTTTAAAATATCTGACTCAGACCCTTGACTAATGTGCGTGCGTAACACAATCTTCTCTAGGCAAGAGTAAAGGTTGATAATCAGCCTGGCCTTTCTTTGAAATGCTTTTGTTGGAAAAGGTTGATTAGCGAAGTAGGAAAACAGGAGGGAGACTCAGGTCTGGTTCATAACTCTTAAGTTTATAGAGGCTGTGTAGATGGGCGCAGGGAGGAAAGAGAAAGCTTTTAAGATAAAACCCTGTGGGGGCTCTGTTTTAGTGGCATCATAATACTGTCTTATTCTACTTTATTTTTTCTCTCACTGATTTTACTGGATATTTCTCCATGTTTACATGTGTAAATCTGGTTTATTTATTTTTGGCTACTGATTAATAGAGACCCCATCATCTGTTTTCCAAACCCCATGGACCCAGAGGTGCTTTAAAATTTTTAAATTGTTTGGAGTTTAGACAGATAATACATTCATATACCACATCTTACTTAACACGCCCATTGGGGTGTGGGGCAGTATTTCATAATCAAACCCATTCATTTGGGGGACAGGAAAACAAGTGGAAATTTATGCTCAGTGGCATAAATAAAGACAATAAATAGCCTCATGGCAGTTCAGGTCAGGTTTTGTTGCCAAATGAGTTTTGACATCAAGTCAGAAAAACAAAAGCCTTTTTGGTGTTTGGAGATTTTTGGATTTCAGGAGACTGAGAAGGCCTTGTAAACCTTCATTTTATGTTTATCCCACATTTTATTATCCAGTCCCCGATTGGTGGGCACTTATCTGTTGGCCAGTGCTTCCTCATCATAGACAATATCTCAGAGAACATTCTCACATCTGTCTCTTTATGCTCCTGCCAGGTAGGTGGCAGGAGGTGAGATTCCTTTGGAGAAAATGTGAGATCTCACATAAAAAATTACTTCAAAAAGTTCATGGAAAAGTAGAATTGAAAGATAATACAAATCTTTCTATGAATTTTTGAAATGTCTTCATAGGACATGCTTGAATGGGTGTCTCATTCCTGTGTACAATGGCTTAAAGAGGACAGTAATTTAGGGTCTTGATTTTGGTTCACTGCTGCCTGATACAACTTTTCATGATGATGGAAATATTCTATTATCTGTGCTCTCTAATGTGATAACCACTAGCCACATATAGCTATTAAGCAATTAAAATGATGTTCGCTTGACTGAGGAACTGAACTTTAAATTTAATTTAATTTAATTTTTTTCTTTTTTAAAGATGACTGGTAAGGGGATCTTAACCCTTGACTTGGTGTTGTCAGCACCAGGCTCTCCCAAGTGAGCCACAGGCCGGCCCCTAATTAATTTAAATTTAAATAGCCACATGCAGTCTAGAACTTTTTTAGTCTTACGGAGTATTAAAAAAAAGTAAAGGTCAACAGCAAAAATAAAATTATTCTGAAAACTATGGAAAGCTTTAATTTCTTATGTAAACTTGAAAGAAAGTAACAATTGATTCCTTAATGCATATTTAAGTGGGTTGAGGAACCCATCTTTATTCCATGTAGGTGAAATTTCAAGTAATTGAAACAACTCCTTGACACCTTGAATGAATCCAAAGATTAAAAAAAATTTAAATACAGTGAGTAAATTATACCTTCTTTTCAGTGAATTTACTGTTACCTTCCTTATAATACATATTCTTTAAAAAGTATTATAGAGAGGAAACTTTTTAATGGTATCATTTTTAGAAAATGTAACATACATTTATTTTAACAGGAACCACTGAAATAACTGTTTGAATTTTCAGGTATGACAATGAGAGATAATATTAGATTATACTTTCAGGTGACCACAAAATCTGACGGGGAGGACCCAGAAGCTTTGCTGAAAGAGGAGATTCCCGAGCTATAACTGAAGGTCCAGTGGAACTGGCCAAAGGAAGGAAGTGGGGAGGAGGATTCTAGGCAGAAGGAACTGGCCAAGTCTTTGAAGATGTTCCCACATTCTGGGAAGAGCAAAACATTTGGTACATAGAGGGGAGACAGCAGTAGCACTGAGGAAAAGAGGCAGAGGTGACCCACAAAAAAACACTGGGCAGCAGGTATGTGGGACTTTGAGCACATCTGACTCCGTCTTAGGTCATTACTGCTTGCTATGTCCTTTTGAGAGCTTTGCCCTTACGGTTATACAGAAACTAGGGGAAAGGTAGTTAAAAAGATGGATAGGAACAATCTGCTGACTGAAGAAATGATTAAATACTGGTGTGGTGATAAGATGACCTGACTGCCCTCATTGGAGCTAGTTATGTTAAGCTTGTTTACGAACTGCTTATATGAACCTGAGCTCAGCCTTGAGTTAGCACAGAGAAGATTGGCATATGTCTTTGGGTTACTGTCCACTCGACCTGTAATTCTGTAAGTTATCCTGTAATAAAGTTCTTTGCTTTACCTCATGGAATGGCTCAGTTCATTGTTTGGCCATGAGATACTTTTCCAGTTAGGGGGACCACGTGCCCTTAGTCCACCTTTAAAAACAGGTACCAAATTCAGCCCCAGTGTGTAGCGGAAGTACCTAAGGTTCACAGATGTAATGGCTGGCTATATGTGTCTGTGATTTTTAATTTTATGTGTCAGCTTGAGTGAGCCACAAGATGCCCAGATAGCTGGTTAAGAATTATTTTGGAGTAGTCTGTGAAGATACTTCAGGAAGAGGTTACCATTCAAATTGGTGAACTCAGTAAAGCAGATGGGCCCTCCCCAAGGTGGGTGGGCCTCATCCAATCCGTTTAGGGCCTAAATAGAAGAAAAAGGTTGATTTCATTCTCTGTCTAACTGGTTGAGTTGGGACATTAATTTTCTCCAGCCCTCAGTGCTCCTGGTTCTTAGGCCTTCAAACTCAGAATGGAGTCCACACCATGGACTCTCCAGCTCTCAGGATTTTGAACTACACCACAAGACTTCCTAGGTCTCCAGCTCACAGAGGGCAGACAGTGGGACTTCTCAGCCTCCATAATTGTAACATTCAATACCTTATCCCCTATTGGTTCTGTTTATCTGGAGAACCCTAATACAGAGACATAGCCAGGCTTCCAGGCTTTCTGACTTTTATTTTAATGCTCTAATTGCACCATATTTCCTTGGTGATAGGGCATGGAGCCCCAGATGATCATGTGGGAGACAAAGCAAGGGCAGGGAGGAAATCCCACATGCCCAATGAACAAGGTCAAGAACCAGGATTTTCTTTTTCTACTCTGTCTGGATTCTCAGAAATAGACTCTGCTCTTCCAAGGGAAGAAATCCACAGTTACAGTAAATGTTATCTGTTATCAGTTGGCATGCAAAAGATATTTGGATAATTTAGCTAAATAGAGACCTATTAAATTGATAGAGGGTAGCTCACAGAATCCCAGGAAGACAGGGGAAAAAAGCTTGGAGGATTCACAAAATGGAACTAATGCTGAAAGCTGCTGAAGAACTAACAGGTCCTGTTCTGCAACACCACAACCATCAGAAGAGATGTTGGACTCTGCTGCCCAAACTGCTTTCATTGATTGTTGACCTCGAATAAAGGATGTAACTATGCCACAGCCACTGCCCCAACAGCAAATATCTACCTCCCTAATCTTTTTGTAATAGTTATCCCACGTCCTGTTAAATACTGGAAACAGCACTTCAACTGGTAGAGCTGGGGTGATCTGACTGTATATTGCCACAAGGGGACCTGGGAAGGTAAGTGTTGGGAATTTTCATGCAGCAGAAGGCAGTGTTTGCCTCCCACCAAGAGTCTTAAATTGAATCTTAACACAGGGAACTTAGAAAAGACATTCAGTTGTTGAGAAGCATCCCCCTCCCAAGTAACAACAGTCTACAACATTGCGTGTAGTGGTGACACTAAAACTGCCACTCTTGTATTGGAAGATCTCTTTCTGCTGAATTCACTCCCATTCCAATGTCACCTACAGTATTTAGATTTTCAAGGGACACAGGATGCTGGCATATTAATTTTGTGCAAAATGTTCTTTCCTGTCTCAATCTCTGTCAGGTCTACCTATAGAGACACCCTTAGTATAGATCATAAATTATATCCTTCTCAACTAAATCTGGTTCTGTTGGAACTACAGTGGGGCTTAGCCACTCCCATCTAAATCTTCCCAGGGGTGCTAGAGAGAGAGAAGAGCAGGTAACTCACAGAGGAAGAACTTTTACAGTTTTTTGTCACCTTTTATGTTCCCTCTTCCCTCACCCACCACACACATTCATGCAGAGGGTAGTTGTATTGCAGGTGGCTATTTGATGATAAACTTTTGCTTTTAGGTTAAATTACAAAAAGATCTGTGGCTATAAGCAGAGAAATAATTTAATTATGGAAGTTAAGCTCCCTCCCTTGGTAGACAATTTGAAAAATAAAGAGGAAGAATGCAATAGCACATCAGCCCAGACTTGGAAGTCAAATTGTCTCAGGATCCTGGTTCCATGAATCATTTCATTCTATAAACTTGCTCAAGGTCCTTAAAAATTTTAAGCCTTAGTTCTTTCTTTGTACAATGGAAATAATAATACTACCTATATTGCAGAGGTTATCATGGGGATTAAACGGAACACTTTACTTAGCATATAGTAAGAGCTCAATAAATGTTACGTACAATCATCATCAACATCGAGTTACTAGGATGACTCATCGGCAGATGCACTCAAAGATTTGAAGTTTGGAAGAACAGATAGAATAGATTAGGGCCACAGAGATCAAGATTCAGTGACAGGAAAGGACAATTAATTCTGCAAAATAGAGGAATAGATCTAGGCTAGCAATCTAGTTCAACCCGAGGACATGAAGATTGATTTCACAAGGCCGATTTCACATAGTATGTGCATGGCTGATGCAGAGAGCCAGGAAGTACCCCATCACAGAACAACAGCTAAAGAGATCCACGAACCAAAAAATATATATAATAATAAATAAATAAATAAATAAAAACGTGCTAACTTCACTCCCACCCTGTTCTGGACAGGAACTCAGTAGCAGCGTAGACTCATACCCACAGAACTACAGAAGACCACTTCTCAACAGTGACATCATGTGGCAGTGTAGAACAATGACAACAGTGGACTGATGAGAGGCCATTTCTTTTCTATTTGACATTTAAAGGGAAACTGATTCCTTTGGAACTACATTAACCCCCATTGCTATTAGACAATTTGATGTGGAAGAGAGACCCAAGAGGGAGATTCTGGCATTCCTGCTAATGAGGTTTGTGACTAGCTAAGCAATTTTGTAAGGAAATAAAAATTGAGAGCACATGTACTGCATGGTTACTTTGTTCGTGCAAATAGTATCCTGATTCTATTCAGGTACCCATCTAACAGATAAATGCCCATGGAAGACACGTCCCTCCCAAAACTGCAAATACGAACCATGACTGGTCTAATCCATTGGGTTAATTCCATTTTTCTCTTGAAGTGAGTCTATGGACTGGATTTTGGTCAATGAGACATATGTCAAAATTTGGGGGGGGGTGCCCCTGAGAAGAGAGAGAACACTGTGGAGAAAGGTTCCTTTTCTGCCTGCTCTGTCCTCCATGCTTGGGATGCTATCACGGAAGGACATGATGCTTGGAACTGTGGATCTGTTTGCAACCAGTAGAAAAAAGCTGAGAAAATTAACAACATGTGGATACCATGTGCTGACAGCTCAGAGCTGCTGAACAACTGCAGTACAGCCTGTGTCCTCACATGTTGTCATGCCGTGATTACATGTCTTAAGTGTTAGATATTAGTAATTAACTATACTATCATTTTTAGCAGAATTATTTCCAAATGGGCATACTTCTGTTCCATTATAATATAAAAGTATATGATTTCCACAGATCAGGTTTCCCGGGCTACTCAATCCTCAATGATTCGTGTGTGTCCAGGGTAGTTCTTACCATAATTGTGGTTAAATAATTGATTTTCCTATGAGTACTTTAAGTATTCATACTTAAAGGGAGACTATACAGTAAATTCCATGAGGGTGAAGAAACATAGTCTGAACTCATCACCTCCTCCTGTTCCTCACACGTTCTTCCCCCGGACACAAAAAATTTACAAATAAAAAAATTTTTCAATGGACTAATTAATTATTTTATTTTTTTAATTAAAAAATTCAAGAAGTGTTACCAAGCACAATGTGGGCCAAATTCTCATCCAAAGGAATGGGTACCTTTAGGTGAACATTGTAGAGAAATTACTCTCAGAATTGAAATCATTTTAAACATATTGCCAAAATCCCTGCACGGATTTCTTCAAATTTTCAATGTTTAAGAAACGAATGGTCGATATAATCTACAGCAATCACTCCTGTTTAATTGATTACATGTCTGTGAAGGTGAAATGTACAAATGGGCTAAAAGGAAAAAATACACCAAGGAGCTATAGATCTGCTTTACGTGTTCCAACAGCAACCTGGACATCAAAGCTGGCAGCACTGTGGGACCTGTTTCCTCTGAGAGCAAAATCCCATGACACAAATATCATTATTAACACTGCCGTGTGAATATATTGAGTGAGCCAGTTACCAATCATAGATTGAGCAAAAGCTTTAAAACATGGGATAACATTGGGTCCTCCAAGTGTAGCATTTGTTCAAAGGTGCCTCTTTGCATGGACAGGTGCCAAAGGGGGAGAGTTATAGTCAGTGGATCATTGTCAACGAATTATTTGGCTTCACTTTCCAAAATGAAGGATCCCATGCATCCCAGCAGAGTAGGAAAAGCATCTTTCTGAAGGATAAAAGGAAACAAGATGCAATGACTACCTACTTTGTGACATTTTGTTAGCCATACTATATACTTCCCCATGTAAATTTTATTTTCCCAACTTTACATATGAGGAAACAGGCTCACAGGAGTTATGCTACTTGTTTAAGGTCACCCAGATAGTAAGGAATGAGCAGAGCTAGCATGTGAACTCAGGACTGTTTGACTTTAAAACCTTTGCCCTTTTTGAGAATGGGTGTCAAATTGATGTCACCTCGTGCATTCATTCTCATAGATGGGTAGTAGCTGCCCAGAGCACTGTGTTGAGATGGTTTCCAAGGATGCATCCAATCTTTGAAGAAAAGCTGTTCATGACTGATTAGTAATGTCTTCCATGGATAAAAAGGGGAGGGGTATTTGCTGTAGCAAAACTTAGATACCAAATGAGTCATTCCCACCTGTTTGTAGCTTGATTTTATATTTGTTTTAAATTTTAGAGTTTATATTTAAGCAATTATTCTGTACATTTATTGATAATAGTGGACATCTTCCGTGATTGATTCCCAACATCTGTGTACCTTTTTCCTGGAAACAATACCTTAAATATCCTCCAGAAACAGGCAAGTGACTTAGGCCAAAGGAATCAAATCATCTCATCCCTTTACCATGGTGCTTACCTCAGAGATGGGCATGTTACTATGAAAGCCAAGAAGATCCAACCCTGTGATCTTCTGTGTGAGAGAGAAACACACACAGATACACAACCAGAGCTGTTGGCAGTCACTTTGCCACTATGTACAACCTTTAATAAAGCTAACATTGATAATCGAGTAGGAGATAGAGACCAAGTAGTCCTGGTAGTATTGTTTGATCTTACTTTGACTGAAGCCAGTTCTTCCACTAGATGGCTTTATAAACCAATAAACCCATCCATTGACCTATACCATTTTGACTTAGGTTTTTTGTCACTTGTAAATACATGGAAGGAAAAGCAATAACAGGAACCATTCTTCTTAAACTCAATATGAAGATTACTTTGAATTTTATTTTTATAGATACAATCATTTTGCTTTAACATCTACATGTCTTTATTCTATCCATCAAGGTCTGAGAAGCCACTCCATAAAATCAAAAGTACATTCATGACAAGGAACACGAACATAAGGAGAGCACACACTCAGATGGCAGGTCCAGGTGTAATCAGACTCATGTAGTCAACATCCCACCTCAAGTGCATTCTACATGTTTTTGTCTTCCTGCCTCAGGGCTTCTCATAAAGGCATCGAACCATACTCAACTCCAGTTTAAGCACTAACCTTAAGTGCATAAGAAATAACTCCTCCAGAAGTGACCCTCCACCAGTGGGGAACATAGAGCAATTAGTCAAAGATCCAGCCCCCCATCCTGTATGCAGTCAGTTCTTGGAGGCAGTCTATGATTCTCGGAGGGCGCATCAGCATTGAGCCCCCACTTCATATAGTAAAGGCCTCTATAACTAATCCTTATATTGACTTTTCTTACTTTCCTATTGCATTTTCCTGACTTCTTCACTCATACTTCCCTAGAACACCATCCAAACTAAATTACCTCCATCTATGTCCTTGTCTCAGGCTCAAGTTTTCTCAGTCTATGATTCTCGGAGGGCGCATCAGCATTGAGCCCCCACTGCATATAGTAAAGGCCTCTATAACTAATCCTTATATTGACTTTTCTTACTTTCCTATTGCATTTTCCTGACTTCTTCACTCATACTTCTCTAGAACACCATCCAAACTAAATTACCTCCATCTATGTCCTTGTCTCAGGCTCAAGTTTTCTGAGAACCTAATCCAAGATAGATCCTGTCCTTAAAATATTAGGAAATGGAAGGATAGATGAGACAAATAAAAAAGCATCATTAGTACGAGACAGTATGATATTGATCATTGTTCCACGAAAGAACATAGAAATGTGAGATGACTTCCACCTTGTGTGACCAGCATGTTTATTCCCATTTTACAGAAAAGTAAAGAGAAGCTTTTATGGGGGAGGGGAGTGGGGACATGGTCACCCTTGTGTTATCTATAGTAAATTTTTCTCCTATTGCCTCATATGTTGACTTCCATATAAACTGAAGCCTTCCTGAGACTGGACGCAGGGTCCATATCTGAGGCCACCATGAGTTCCATAAGCAACCTTGAACTTGAATCCTTAGGGGCTGAGGATCTTTAAATTTATTGTGGATCATTATATCACTGCTTGCCTTTGCTGTGTCTCAAAAAAAGTCACCACTGGTAGCTAAATTTGTCCTAAAATATTCATTTGGCAATTAAGGGGTTAAAAATATGTGACTCTGAATGCCTTTAGACAGGATATGTATTCTGCAATTTAACAGCGAACCCAACTTCCTATTGCTTTAGACTGTTGTGATTATGTTCCTGTCTGGCTTCTGAAAGCAGCTCAGTTTTCAGTTCTGTCTTAAGTATCTCACCTTGCCCCGTTTTCATCTTGACTGGTGCCCTCACCAGCCTGATAGTATATCTGGAAAGCCATACTTTCAGTCTGGGAGTCTTGGGACTAGCTGGGCTTCCTTACAGGAGTGGTTAAAATTCCTCTTTCCTTCATTGTGTTTTTATTATAAGCAGCCAGGGACTGAATGTCACCAAAGCTCCCAGGTTGGGAACTGGTTCCCCTAATAGCATATTGACTATAAAATAATCACTGAAGGAAAACAGTGTACTCTCAGGTCTGAATTACTGAACTTGCAAATCACTAAGTCAATGAGATATTTTATTTTAATTTTTCTATGACACAACATCTGCGAGTCCATAAGTTAACTACATTATACTACTTAGAGTTTATTTAGTAACTTATCTTTAACTCATATGACATCATTTTTCTCTGTCTCACCCTCTCCCTCCCACTGTCTCCAGCTACAGGTACAGTCTGGCTGCCTAGCGAATGTTGAGAATTTCCAGTGAGACTAAAATAAGTATGGGTTAAGAATGTTCAGTTCTTCATAGCACCATTGCTCATAATAGCCAAAGGTGGAAACAGCCCAAATACCTATCAAGTGATAAACGGATAAATAAAAGTGATGTATTCATATCATGGAATATTCTCCTACAATAAAAAGAGATGAAACACTGACACACGCTTCAACGTGGATGAACCTTGAGAATAATATGCTGAGTGAAAACAGCCAGATACAAAAGACAACATTAAATGAGTCCATTCATACTAAATGTCCAAAATAGGCAAATCCACATAGACAAAAAGTAGATTATTTGTTCGAAGGGCTGTGAGGATCAGTGGGGGACTAACATGGGGTGACTGCTAAAGGGTTTGAGGTTTCTTTTTGGGGTAAATTGTCCTAAAATCGGTTGTGATGATCAAAGGATATCTCTGAATACACTAAAAGCCATCACATTGTACAGCTTAAATGGGAGAATTGTACAGTACACAGATTTATACCTCAATAAAGCTGTTAAACGTGTAGCTCATCCTGCAAGGGTAAAGCAGGTGCATTTGTTTTCATTTTATGCGCTGGGTGTTCTTTGCTGCCCCATTAGCTCTGTCTCATCCATTCTCCCCTGCTCTGTGCCTGGGGAGTGGAGCCCTCTGATCTGCATAGCACAGCCTCCTTTGCCTTTTGCCTTCTAGCGACATGCGGGGCATGGGAGGCATCTGTAGCGGACCAGACATGGCAGGAGAGAAGGCCCCCCTCTCCCTCCTTGTGGAGTTGCAATGGGGACATTGCCGATGTTCCTTTCCCTAAGGCCATTGTGGTGCACATGGCCCCTTGCCATGGCTGTGGCCCTCCATGTGTCTGTCTCCTGCTTCTTCAGACCTCTTTAATTAATCCTTTAATGAGCCATCTCTTTCTTTCTAGGACCTGACTGACAGGCGTCTTTCTTCAATCATCTCGAAAATCCTTCAGTCTTGTTTATTGTTTCCACCTTCATCTGTGCCTGGAGGCAGGATCTGGTGAACTTTTCAGCCCATTTCCCAGCAGCATTTCCATTTAGCATCTCTGGTCCACAAAGAGGTGAGGTCATCTCCCCAAGAATATTGCAGCACCGAGCCAGCAGCACTCGCTGACTCAGAGCAGCCATTCACCCCAGACAAAGGAACAGGGGTGAAAGCCACAAAACCAGCCCTGCCTTCTCCCTGGGTCCCTGCCCTCTACTTCAAAGACACACATCTTTGAGACAAGTACCAGTGTTCCCTGATGTATGAAAAACTGACCACATAAAATATTGGTGTAAGGGCATAATTGGACTTGGGGTATGTTCCATAGCATTGCCTTCAGACACATGTCTGTGCAATTTGAATATCCCTTTGGAGGAGTCCCTTCCAGATGATCTGCTGAATGAACTCTTTTCTTTATTGGCACCAGCAACCTGTGTGATCTGCTGAGGCCGATGCAGGCACCTGCTGGGGCAGATAGTGGTGAAAAGGCAGTGAGACATCCTCTGGTCCTCCAGAAACACATCTCCACATTTGTAATGAAGGAAATGGATACATTACAGAGCAAAGCAAGTTCCAATAGAGAAGCAGGAGGCACCACCAGATATCAGCAGGCTCCACGTTCACATGGTCTGAGTTTCTTTAACACCAAATGAGCCAGTATGCCAAATTAAACTTCTTTCTTAACTTTCAAAAAATATTAATTGTACTCATAATTTTGTGACCTTTTTCAGCAGACTTTATTGAAAATATCCTATATCATGGAGCAAAGTTATGTTGCAGTGCATTGCTTTATCCCATTTTGTTTGTATTCCATTCTCTCCTTCACTCCCTCTTCTTATGAAACCTCTCATGTCTCTTCACTTTTAGGGAGAGGCAGCTTAGCAGAATGGTCACAGGGACTGGCTGCCAAATATGTCTAGATGTCAACCTACTGGGTTGATGGGTAAATTGTACATTCTGCTCCCTTGAGGTTGGAGGAAGCCATGCAATTAGTTCTAGTGATTCCCATCACTTCTGAGAGGGAGCATTTAATTGCCAGTTAGACACCCTCCAGAATTCTTAGACTATAACTGTGACCAGCAATTTTCAAGATGGTGGCCAACCCTGTAATGGACCTGTAGCATGAGAATGACATAAATTCCTAATGCCATAAATTATTGAAACCAGGGTAGAGAATATTTGTTGTTACAAGGTGACCAGCAATTTTCAAGATGGTGGCCAACCCTGTAATGGACCTGTAGCATGAGACTGACATAAATTCCTAATGCCATAAATTATTGAAACCAGGGTAGAGAATATTTGTTGTTACAATATAATCTATTCTAACCTGACTTATTCAGTGGTTAAGACAATGGAGTCATACCTGCTGCATTTAAATCTTTCCTCTATGTTTATTATCTGTGGACTTGGAGCAAGTTACTTAATCTCTTGTACCTCTGTTTTGGAATAGATGGACCTACATCATAAAGTTGTTGTGAAGATCAAATGAGCCCGTATGTATAAAGTGCTTAGAACAATGCTTGGCACACAGGAAGCTATAATTATAGCTATGCTAAGAAGGTTTCTTCCACCTGCTTGATTGCTCTGACTAGTACTTAGGAGTACTAATAGGAGTGGTGAGAGTGGACATCTTTGTCTTGTTCCTGTTCTTGGAACAGGTTAATATTGGGAGTGGGTATGTCATATATGACTTTTATTGTGTTGAGATACTTTCCTTCTATACCTAATTTGCTGAGAGTCTTTATCATGAAGTGGTGTTGAATTTTATCAAATGCTTTTTCTGCCTCTGCTGAGATAATCACATGGTTTTTGTCCTTGATTTTGCTGATAAGACATTCTTCACAAAAATAGAAAAAACAAACCTAACATTCATATGGAACAACAAAAAACTCCAAATAGCCATAGCAATACTGAGCAAAAAAATAAATAAAGCCGGAAGCGAAGTAAAAAAACACATTTATTGACTTTCATATGTTGAATCATTCTTTCATCCTGGGATGAATTCCACTTGATCATGGCGTATAATTTTTTTGATGTGTTGCTGTATTCTGTTTGTTAATATTTTGTTGAGGATTTTTGTGTCTATGTTCACCAGAGCTCTTGGCCTGCAGTTTTCTTTTTTGTTGTTGTTGTATCTTTGTCTGGTTTTGGTATCAGGGTGATGCTGGCCTCATGGAGTGAGTTTGGGAGCATGGCCTTTATTTCATTTTTTTGGAATAGTTTGTAGAGTATCAGTATTAATTCCGTTTTAAAGGTTTGATAGAATTCGGCAGTAAAGCCATCTGGTCCTGGGCTTTTTTCTTTGTTGGGATACTGCTAATTACTGCTTCTATCTTGTTGCTCGTTATTTGTCTGTTCCAGTTTCCTATTTCTTCTTGGTTCAGTCTGGATAGTTTGTATGTTTCCAGAAATGTATCTGTTTCCTGTAGGTATTCAAATTTGTTGGCATGTAGTTGTTTATAATAAAGGGCATCCAGATTGGAAAAGACAAATTCAGACTGTCCCTGTTTACAGATGACATGATCCTATATATAGAAAAACCTAAAGACTCTACAAAAAACTCAGAACAGATAAACAATTTCAGTAAAGATACAGCAATCATAGTAACCAAAACAACAAGTTACTGACATAAAAACAGACTCTCAGACCGATGGAACAGAATAGAGAATCCAGAGTTCCACACACATACTACAGCCAACTGATCTTTGACAAAGGAAACAAGAAAGAACGTTGCAGAAAAGACTGTTCAATATATGGTGCTGGGAAAGCTGGATATTCATGTGTAGAAGAATGAAACTACACCTCTACTCTCACCATATACCAAAATCAAGTCAAAATGGATTAAAGTCTCAAATATAAGACCTGAATCTATAAACAACCTAAAAGAAAAACATAGGTGAAACACTTCAGGAAGTATTACTGTGCAAAGACTTTATGAATAAGATCCCAAAAGCACAGAAAACAAAAGAAAAAATAAGCGAATGGGATTATATCAAACTAAAAAGCTTTCTCACAACAAAAGAAACAACTAGCAAAGCAAAAAGACAACCCACAGAATGGGAGAAAATATTTGAAATCTATGCATCCAACAAAGGATTAATATCCAGGATATACAAGGAACTCAAAAAACTTGGTAAAAAAAAAGTAACCCAATTAAAAAAATGGGAAAAGGAGCTAAACCGGCATTTCTCAAAGGAAGATATACAATAGGCCAAAAGAAATATGAAAAAATGCTCAACATCACTAAGCATTAAGGAAATGCAAATCAAAACCACATTGAGCTATCTCATCCCAGTTAGACTGGTTATTACCAAAACGACAGAGAGTAACAAATGCTGGCAAGGATGCAGAGAAAAGGGAACACTCCCACACTGTTGGTGGGACTATAAATTAGTGCAACCATTATAGAAAGCAGCATGGAACTTCTTTAAACAACTACTGGTAGAACTGATATACGATCTAGCAATTCCACTGCTGGGTATATACCCAAAGGAATGGAAATCATCATGTCAAGGGATACCTGCAATCCCATGTTTACTTCAGCTCTATTTACAATAGCCAAAAGTTGGAAGCAACCTAAATGTCTGTATTAGTCCATTTCTTTTGCTTATAACAAAATACCTGGAACTGGATAATTTGTAAGAAAATGAAATTTCTTATTACAGTTTCAGAGGCTGGAAAGTCCAAAGTCCAGGGAACACATCTGGTGAGGGTCTTCTTTTATTGCTTTACAGCAATGTATGGGTCTCACATGGCAGAAAATGGCAGAGAAGAAAGAGAGAGAGACTCTCATGTGCTCTCCTTTAAATCCCTCAGAACCTCACTCCTGACCACCATTATTAATCCATTCACCATGGCATGGTCCTACAATCTAATCACCTCAAGGCCCCATCTTTCAATTACCATAATGGGATTTCCCACCTTCAAAAGTTACAGTAGGAATTATGCTTCTAATATATGAACTTTAGGAAATAAAATTCAATCAATCCACAGCAATGCCCATTGATAAATAACTGGATAAGGAAAATGTGGTATATATACATAATGGAATACTACTGTGCCAGGAAAAGGAATAAAATTCTGCCATTCACAGCAAAATGGATGAACTTAGAGAAAATCATGTTAAGTGAAATAAGCCAGGCATGGAAAGAGAAATACTGCATGTCCTCACTCACGAGTGGAAGCTAAAAAAAATATCAAATAAATACAAAAAAAAAAAAAAAAAAAAAAAAAAAAGAAAGAAAGATACAGCACTCACAATAATTTTTTGAACTTTCAAAAGGACAGAACAGACTGAGGCTACCAGAGGAGGGAAAGGGGGAGATGGAGGGGGAATTTGCAAGAAATTGATAAAGGGCCATAAAAAATCATTACATTGTGTAATGCTGAATATACTAATTATCCTGAATTGAGAATCACATATTGCACACAGGTATTGATATTCAACACTATACCCCACAGATATGTACCATCAATTATTTTTCACTAAATAAAAATGAATGAATGAATGAATGAATAAATGAATAAATAAATGAATAAATAAATATATATATAAGAAATTTTCTTCTGTTCGAGACTTGACAGACAATTCCTGAGGCAGAAGTCTCGATCTTCACTCCAAGCTAGCTTGTCAAACCTCTCCTAATCAATATCTTTCTTTCTTTTTAAAATTTATTTTCCACTCCCTATGAGGAATGGTAATATAACATTTTGAAATAATAAGCAGGGAGTTTTCCCCATATTTATTATTACTTCTTCACCATTCTCTCACTTCCACAGCTACACTGTACAGCCTTATGTCCTCAGATTAGTGTCGTTACAGACAAAAGTAGAGAAGAGGCTTTTGTAAATCAAAACTCCCACAACTCAACAGCAGAAAACAAAACAAAAAAAACCAAAAACCCACAAACAACCCAATTAAAAAGTGGACAAAGGACTTGAATAGATATTTTTCAAAAAAACATATACAAATGATCAACAGGTACATGATAATATGATCAACATCACTAGTCATTAGGGGAATAAAAATCAAAACCATAATGAGATACCACCTCATACCTCACAACCACCACTACCACAGGAAGATAATGAGTGTTAGTGAGGATGCTGAAAAATTAGAACCCTTGTACATTGTTGGTTGGAATGTAAAATGGTGCTGTCGCTATGGAAACCAGCATGGAGATTCTTCGAAAATCAAGAATAGAACTACCATATGATCCATCAACTTCACTTCTTGCTATATGTGCAAAATAATTAAAATCGGGATCTCAAAGAGATACCCACACTCCCAAGTTTATTACAGCATTATTCACAATAGCCAAAATACGGAAACAACCTAAGTGTCCATCAACAGATGAATAAATAAAGAAAAGGTGATATATGCATGATGGAGTTTGGATGTATTGTACCCCCAAAACTCATGTGGAAATTTGATCTCCAATGTCGTAGTGTTGGGAACTGTTTGAGTCATAGGGCAGATCCCTCATGAATGGATTAATGCTCTCTCTGGGTGAGTGGGGGTAGTGAGTGAATTCTTGCTCTATTAGCTCCTGTGACAACTGGTTGTTCAAAAGAACCTTGGCACTTCCCTCTCTCTCTTTCTCTTGCTTCCTCTTGCCATGTGAGTTGTTTGTACCTGCCCGCTGCCTGCCACTTTCTGCTATGAGTAGAAGCAGCCTGAGGCCTGCACCAGATGCAGCTGTCCTAGAATCATGAGCCAAATAAACCTCTGTTTTTATAAATTACACAGTCTCAGATATTCTGTTATNTCCTTTCCCTAAGGCCATTGTGGTGCACATGGCCCCTTGCCATGGCTGTGGCCCTCCATGTGTCTGTCTCCTGCTTCTTCAGACCTCTTTAATTAATCCTTTAATGAGCCATCTCTTTCTTTCTAGGACCTGACTGACAGGCGTCTTTCTTCAATCATCTCGAAAATCCTTCAGTCTTGTTTATTGTTTCCACCTTCATCTGTGCCTGGAGGCAGGATCTGGTGAACTTTTCAGCCCATTTCCCAGCAGCATTTCCATTTAGCATCTCTGGTCCACAAAGAGGTGAGGTCATCTCCCCAAGAATATTGCAGCACCGAGCCAGCAGCACTCGCTGACTCAGAGCAGCCATTCACCCCAGACAAAGGAACAGGGGTGAAAGCCACAAAACCAGCCCTGCCTTCTCCCTGGGTCCCTGCCCTCTACTTCAAAGACACACATCTTTGAGACAAGTACCAGTGTTCCCTGATGTATGAAAAACTGACCACATAAAATATTGGTGTAAGGGCATAATTGGACTTGGGGTATGTTCCATAGCATTGCCTTCAGACACATGTCTGTGCAATTTGAATATCCCTTTGGAGGAGTCCCTTCCAGATGATCTGCTGAATGAACTCTTTTCTTTATTGGCACCAGCAACCTGTGTGATCTGCTGAGGCCGATGCAGGCACCTGCTGGGGCAGATAGTGGTGAAAAGGCAGTGAGACATCCTCTGGTCCTCCAGAAACACATCTCCACATTTGTAATGAAGGAAATGGATACATTACAGAGCAAAGCAAGTTCCAATAGAGAAGCAGGAGGCACCACCAGATATCAGCAGGCTCCACGTTCACATGGTCTGAGTTTCTTTAACACCAAATGAGCCAGTATGCCAAATTAAACTTCTTTCTTAACTTTCAAAAAATATTAATTGTACTCATAATTTTGTGACCTTTTTCAGCAGACTTTATTGAAAATATCCTATATCATGGAGCAAAGTTATGTTGCAGTGCATTGCTTTATCCCATTTTGTTTGTATTCCATTCTCTCCTTCACTCCCTCTTCTTATGAAACCTCTCATGTCTCTTCACTTTTAGGGAGAGGCAGCTTAGCAGAATGGTCACAGGGACTGGCTGCCAAATATGTCTAGATGTCAACCTACTGGGTTGATGGGTAAATTGTACATTCTGCTCCCTTGAGGTTGGAGGAAGCCATGCAATTAGTTCTAGTGATTCCCATCACTTCTGAGAGGGAGCATTTAATTGCCAGTTAGACACCCTCCAGAATTCTTAGACTATAACGGTGACCAGCAATTTTCAAGATGGTGGCCAACCCTGTAATGGACCTGTAGCATGAGACTGACATAAATTCCTAATGCCATAAATTATTGAAACCAGGGTAGAGAATATTTGTTGTTACAATATAATCTATTCTAACCTGACTTATTCAGTGGTTAAGACAATGGAGTCATACCTGCTGCATTTAAATCTTTCCTCTATGTTTATTATCTGTGGACTTGGAGCAAGTTACTTAATCTCTTGTACCTCTGTTTTGGAATAGATGGACCTACATCATAAAGTTGTTGTGAAGATCAAATGAGCCCGTATGTATAAAGTGCTTAGAACAATGCTTGGCACACAGGAAGCTATAATTATAGCTATGCTAAGAAGGTTTCTTCCACCTGCTTGATTGCTCTGACTAGTACTTAGGAGTACTAATAGGAGTGGTGAGAGTGGACATCTTTGTCTTGTTCCTGTTCTTGGAACAGGTTAATATTGGGAGTGGGTATGTCATATATGACTTTTATTGTGTTGAGATACTTTCCTTCTATACCTAATTTGCTGAGAGTCTTTATCATGAAGTGGTGTTGAATTTTATCAAATGCTTTTTCTGCCTCTGCTGAGATAATCACATGGTTTTTGTCCTTGATTTTGCTGATGAAGTAAAAAAACACATTTATTGACTTTCATATGTTGAATCATTCTTTCATCCTGGGATGAATTCCACTTGATCATGGCGTATAATTTTTTTGATGTGTTGCTGTATTCTGTTTGTTAATATTTTGTTGAGGATTTTTGTGTCTATGTTCACCAGAGCTCTTGGCCTGCAGTTTTCTTTTTTGTTGTTGTTGTATCTTTGTCTGGTTTTGGTATCAGGGTGATGCTGGCCTCATGGAGTGAGTTTGGGAGCATGGCCTTTATTTCATTTTTTTGGAATAGTTTGTAGAGTATCAGTATTAATTCCGTTTTAAAGGTTTGATAGAATTCGGCAGTAAAGCCATCTGGTCCTGGGCTTTTTTCTTTGTTGGGATACTGCTAATTACTGCTTCTATCTTGTTGCTCGTTATTTGTCTGTTCCAGTTTCCTATTTCTTCTTGGTTCAGTCTGGATAGTTTGTATGTTTCCAGAAATGTATCTGTTTCCTGTAGGTATTCAAATTTGTTGGCATGTAGTTGTTTATAATAAAGGGCATCCAGATTGGAAAAGACAAATTCAGACTATCCCTGTTTACAGATGACATGATCCTATATATAGAAAAACCTAAAGACTCTACAAAAAACTCAGAACAGATAAACAATTTCAGTAAAGATACAGCAATATAAAATCAACACCCCCAAATTAGTAGCATTTCTATACTTCCGTAATGACTAGCAGAAAAAGAAATCAAGAAAGCAAGCCAATTTACAAAAAATAAAATACATAGGAATCAATTTAACCATGGAGGTGAAAGATCTTTAAAATGAGAACTACTAAGCACTGCTGAAAGAAATTAAAGACATAAAAAGATTCAAAAACATTCCATGCTCTTGGATTGGAAGAATTAACATTGTGAAAATGTCCATACTACCCAAAGTGATCTACAGATTCAATTCAATCCCCATCAAAATACCAAAGACATTCTTCACAGAAATAGAAAAAACAAACCTAACATTCATATGGAACAACAAAAAACTCCAAATAGCCATAGCAATACTGAGCAAAAAAATAAATAAAGCCGGAAGCATTACACTACCTGACTTCAAATTATACTACAAGGTACAACAAAAAACTCCAAATAGCCATAGCAATACTGAGCAAAAAAATAAATAAAGCCGGAAGCATTACACTACCTGACTTCAAATTATACTACAAGGTACAACAAAAAACTCCAAATAGCCATAGCAATACTGAGCAAAAAAATAAATAAAGCCGGAAGCATTACACTACCTGACTTCAAATTATACTACAAGGTACAACAAAAAACTCCAAATAGCCATAGCAATACTGAGCAAAAAAATAAATAAAGCCGGAAGCATTACACTACCTGACTTCAAATTATACTACAAGGTACAACAAAAAACTCCAAATAGCCATAGCAATACTGAGCAAAAAAATAAATAAAGCCGGAAGCATTACACTACCTGACTTCAAATTATACTACAAGGTCATAGTAACCAAAACAACAAGTTACTGACATAAAAACAGACTCTCAGACCGATGGAACAGAATAGAGAATCCAGAGTTCCACACACATACTACAGCCAACTGATCTTTGACAAAGGAAACAAGAAAGAACGTTGCAGAAAAGACTGTTCAATATATGGTGCTGGGAAAGCTGGATATTCATGTGTAGAAGAATGAAACTACACCTCTACTCTCACCATATACCAAAATCAAGTCAAAATGGATTAAAGTCTCAAATATAAGACCTGAATCTATAAACAACCTAAAAGAAAAACATAGGTGAAACACTTCAGGAAGTATTACTGTGCAAAGACTTTATGAATAAGATCCCAAAAGCACAGAAAACAAAAGAAAAAATAAGCGAATGGGATTATATCAAACTAAAAAGCTTTCTCACAACAAAAGAAACAACTAGCAAAGCAAAAAGACAACCCACAGAATGGGAGAAAATATTTGAAATCTATGCATCCAACAAAGGATTAATATCCAGGATATACAAGGAACTCAAAAAACTTGGTAAAAAAAAAGTAACCCAATTAAAAAAATGGGAAAAGGAGCTAAACCGGCATTTCTCAAAGGAAGATATACAATAGGCCAAAAGAAATATGAAAAAATGCTCAACATCACTAAGCATTAAGGAAATGCAAATCAAAACCACATTGAGCTATCTCATCCCAGTTAGACTGGTTATTACCAAAACGACAGAGAGTAACAAATGCTGGCAAGGATGCAGAGAAAAGGGAACACTCCCACACTGTTGGTGGGACTATAAATTAGTGCAACCATTATAGAAAGCAGCATGGAACTTCTTTAAACAACTACTGGTAGAACTGATATACGATCTAGCAATTCCACTGCTGGGTATATACCCAAAGGAATGGAAATCATCATGTCAAGGGATACCTGCAATCCCATGTTTACTTCAGCTCTATTTACAATAGCCAAAAGTTGGAAGCAACCTAAATGTCTGTATTAGTCCATTTCTTTTGCTTATAACAAAATACCTGGAACTGGATAATTTGTAAGAAAATGAAATTTCTTATTACAGTTTCAGAGGCTGGAAAGTCCAAAGTCCAGGGAACACATCTGGTGAGGGTCTTCTTTTATTGCTTTACAGCAATGTATGGGTCTCACATGGCAGAAAATGGCAGAGAAGAAAGAGAGAGAGACTCTCATGTGCTCTCCTTTAAATCCCTCAGAACCTCACTCCTGACCACCATTATTAATCCATTCACCATGGCATGGTCCTACAATCTAATCACCTCAAGGCCCCATCTTTCAATTACCATAATGGGATTTCCCACCTTCAAAAGTTACAGTAGGAATTATGCTTCTAATATATGAACTTTAGGAAATAAAATTCAATCAATCCACAGCAATGCCCATTGATAAATAACTGGATAAGGAAAATGTGGTATATATACATAATGGAATACTACTGTGCCAGGAAAAGGAATAAAATTCTGCCATTCACAGCAAAATGGATGAACTTAGAGAAAATCATGTTAAGTGAAATAAGCCAGGCATGGAAAGAGAAATACTGCATGTCCTCACTCACGAGTGGAAGCTAAAAAAAATATCAAATAAATACAAAAAAAAAAAAAAAAAAAAAAAAAAAAAAAAAAAAACAAAAAAAAAAAAAAAAACAAAAAAAAAAAAAAAAACAAAAAAAAAAAAAAAAACAAAAAAAAAAAAAAAAAAAAAAAAAAAAAAAAAAAAAAAAAAAAAAGAAAGAAAGATACAGCACTCACAATAATTTTTTGAACTTTCAAAAGGACAGAACAGACTGAGGCTACCAGAGGAGGGAAAGGGGGAGATGGAGGGGGAATTTGCAAGAAATTGATAAAGGGCCATAAAAAATCATTACATTGTGTAATGCTGAATATACTAATTATCCTGAATTGAGAATCACATATTGCACACAGGTATTGATATTCAACACTATACCCCACAGATATGTACCATCAATTATTTTTCACTAAATAAAAATGAATGAATGAATGAATGAATAAATGAATAAATAAATGAATAAATAAATATATATATAAGAAATTTTCTTCTGTTCGAGACTTGACAGACAATTCCTGAGGCAGAAGTCTCGATCTTCACTCCAAGCTAGCTTGTCAAACCTCTCCTAATCAATATCTTTCTTTCTTTTTAAAATTTATTTTCCACTCCCTATGAGGAATGGTAATATAACATTTTGAAATAATAAGCAGGGAGTTTTCCCCATATTTATTATTACTTCTTCACCATTCTCTCACTTCCACAGCTACACTGTACAGCCTTATGTCCTCAGATTAGTGTCGTTACAGACAAAAGTAGAGAAGAGGCTTTTGTAAATCAAAACTCCCACAACTCAACAGCAGAAAACAAAACAAAAAAAACCAAAAACCCACAAACAACCCAATTAAAAAGTGGACAAAGGACTTGAATAGATATTTTTCAAAAAAACATATACAAATGATCAACAGGTACATGATAATATGATCAACATCACTAGTCATTAGGGGAATAAAAATCAAAACCATAATGAGATACCACCTCATACCTCACAACCACCACTACCACAGGAAGATAATGAGTGTTAGTGAGGATGCTGAAAAATTAGAACCCTTGTACATTGTTGGTTGGAATGTAAAATGGTGCTGTCGCTATGGAAACCAGCATGGAGATTCTTCGAAAATCAAGAATAGAACTACCATATGATCCATCAACTTCACTTCTTGCTATATGTGCAAAATAATTAAAATCGGGATCTCAAAGAGATACCCACACTCCCAAGTTTATTACAGCATTATTCACAATAGCCAAAATACGGAAACAACCTAAGTGTCCATCAACAGATGAATAAATAAAGAAAAGGTGATATATGCATGATGGAGTTTGGATGTATTGTACCCCCAAAACTCATGTGGAAATTTGATCTCCAATGTCGTAGTGTTGGGAACTGTTTGAGTCATAGGGCAGATCCCTCATGAATGGATTAATGCTCTCTCTGGGTGAGTGGGGGTAGTGAGTGAATTCTTGCTCTATTAGCTCCTGTGACAACTGGTTGTTCAAAAGAACCTTGGCACTTCCCTCTCTCTCTTTCTCTTGCTTCCTCTTGCCATGTGAGTTG
>NW_007736489.1:0-2481 GCF_000696425.1 Galeopterus variegatus
TTACATTAAGAGTTGTTATTGAGAGGTGTTGATTTATTCCTAGCATTTTATTGGTTGTTTAATTGTCTTAGGTGTCTTTTGTTGCTTGCTTTCTGTTTTGCTGTTTGTTTTCTGTGTTTGTTGGTTCCTTAGGTTGCAGCTAGTGATTTTATTCGTTTGTTTTCTATTCATGATTGTCATTTTCATTATAGTAGTGGGTTTTTATTTTACTTGGATTGTTATGGCAGTGGTTGTTATCTTTCAGGATCCAATCCCAGTACTCCCTTGAGAATTTCTTGTAAGGGTGGTCGTGTNTCTGACGTTAACCTGATTGGAGCTCCCTTATAAGTGAATTGAAGCTTCTCCCTTGCAGCTTTCAAGATTCACTCTTTGTCCTTGAGTTTTGCCATTTTGACTATAATATGTCTTGGCCAAGCCCTTTTTGGGTTGAATACGTTTGGGGATCATTGAGCTTCCTGGATCTGAAGATCTGTGATTTTTTCCTATTCCTGGAAGTTTTCTGCCACTATTTTGTTGAATATGTTTTCAATACATTCTCCTTTTTCCTCCCCTTCTGGAATACCCATGACTCGGATATTTGAGCGCTGAAGGTTGTCTAATATCTCTCTCAGATTTTCTTCAACATCTTTGATAATTTTTTTTTGTCTACCTGTTATTTCAAGCCGCCCATCTTCACGTTCAGAGGTTCTCTCTTCAAATTCTGCAAGCCTGTTGGTTAAACTCTCCATTGTGTTTTTTATTTCGCTGAATAACTTCTTCAGTTCGGCAAGTTCTGCTACATTTTTTTTTATGACGGTGATTTCCTTGTACATTTCCTCTTTCCGGTCCTGTATGTTTTTCTTGGTTTCATCATGCTGTCTAGCTGTGTTTTCTTGTATCTCATTCAGTCTCTTTAGGATTATCACTCGACATTCCCTGTCATTCATTTCAAGGGCCTCTTGTTCTATATGATCTAGAGTTTGAGATTTATTAACTTTTGGTGGTGTACTTTCTTGGTTTTTTGCATTTCTGGTATCTCCTTTTGAGTGTTTGTTCATTTTGGCAGGGAGTTTCACTTGGGTCTTGGACCTCTGCGGGAAGTCTCCTCTCTGGTCAGTTTGAACTCTACTAAGTTGCTGGATACCGCCCTGCCAGTCCTGTAAGGTATGTGTGTTCCGCACCTTGCTAATGGGGTGTTTTCCCACTCTGTGTGCACTAGGTGGAGCTGTTGAGCCTTGCGAAGGGGTCCCGCAGGGTGTGTAATTATTTTTTTTTCCAAGACTCCGCCTCCTTTTGCCAGACCCCTCCCCACTCTGTGCACTCAGAACAGGGTTGAGGCGTGTCTTCTGCAATCCTCATCTATCAGCTGAGACATCAAAGCTGTGCCCTGCCCCGCCCTGCCCAGGAAGAGTTTCAGGTATCTAGTCTCTCCAACTGCAGGGTGTGAGCTCCTCGGGGAGGGTCCCACAGCACATAGTTCCTCTTTGACTCCCCCCAGCACGGGTCGACCCTGGCGCGCTCCGGGAGAGCTCTCCGGTAGCTTCAATCTAGCTCCAGAGCGCTCCGGGCTCCCCTCTCCCAACCAGAAATCAGTTAGGGGTTCTCAGTGAGGAGCCGTGCCAAGCAAAGATGGCTGGCCTGCCTGATCTGAGCCGGCCATCTCTGCCCCCACCCAAGAAAATAGAGGCAGCACTGTTGTGGGCACCTAGCCTGGTGTGGTAGGTGGGAGCCAGGCGGGCGGGGACCAGTCGGGCTTCTGCCCCGCAAGTGGGGCTCAGTGGGGCTGGACTGGGGGTGACTCACAGAGCTTGCCGGTGCCTTCCACTCCGTTTCTGTGTCATCTCTGCTGGCTTACTTGGCCTTTGTTGTCTTGGGCTGCTCGCTTGAACCCGCAGCATGGCTTGGGCACTCTGAGGAGTCTTCTTTTGTGACAGCCCTAAAACCTTGAACCTGTAGTTGCTTGTTTTTCGTTGTAGGTTAGTTGTTCAAAGATTTATTCGTTTTTTGTTGCTCTTGGAAATGCAAATAGTACTCTGGTATCACAGCGCACACTTCTCAGGGTTGCGCTGTCTCCTGGCATGGCCGCTCCAGACCCATCGCCATCTTGAAGTCAAAGCCTGCCCATTTAAAATAGCCACCAAAAAAATAAAATACTTAGGAATAGAGCTAACCAAGCATGTGAAAAATCTCTATAATGAGAACTACAAACCACTTCTGAGAGAAATTAGAGAGGATACAAGAAGATGGAAAGACATCCCATGCTCTTGTATTGGAAGAATCAATATAGTGAAAATGGCCATATTACCCAAAGTGATATACAAATTCAATGCAATCCCCATCAAACTTCCAGTGACATTTCTCTCAGAAATGGAAAGAACTATACAGACATTTGTATGGAATAACAAAAGACCACGAATAGCCAAAGCAATGCTGAGCAAAAAAAAAATAAAGCTGGGGGCATTACTCTACCTGACTTTAAACTATACTACAAAGCTATAATAA
>NW_007736489.1:3784-4950 GCF_000696425.1 Galeopterus variegatus
GAGGGCGGGGGGAGAGGAAGATATAACAACTACAATTTTTTTGAAGTTCTTACAACAAGCAAATGGAAAGGACATGCTTGTGTGGGAGGGGGGAGAGGGAGGTTTCGGTGATGGGACATAATAATCAACTACATTGTATATTGACAAAATAAAAATTAAAAAAAATTTTGTTTTTAATTAAAAAAAATAAAAATTCTCCTGGGATTGCTCATGGCATTAATATGTTAAGTGTAATTTTGGTGAAAATTGATCTTTACATTATTTAGTCTTTCCATTCAAGAACAAGAATGATTTGTTAAATGAATGGCCAAATTTTAGATGCAAGACAGCATAATGTGGGAGATATAAGTCCTGAAATTTCAACTTCTGCCAAAATGTGACTGGTCTCTTGGAAATTCAAGTTATTCTATAGGAACTAAGGAGAGCATTTCAAGAATGTGGGAGGAAAGCCACTCAGTCTTCATAGTCCTTTTAATAAAAATACTCCTAACTAAAAACAAAGTTATTTGGTGTGTGTGTGTGTGTGTGTGTATAGAGAGAGAGAGAGCTGGATGGAAGTTTGGAGCATGGACAAGAAAAATGAACATGGGTATAGATGTAAATTATTGGGAATGTTCCAATTTTGGGGTTGGATAGTGAGTTCTCAGGTCTTAATTATACCCAGAAATATAAACAAACTAATTTAAAATAAATGTGAGGGCCATGCATGGCTTAATGTTGATAGCATATCATGAACTAAGGATTATGATTAATCCAGTTCTGTGTACCACCAGTTTTTAAAATAATTTTTACAATGCTAATAGTAAACATGTTGTATTATTGTAGGTGTTTTTATGTATTAATTCACTTACTTCTATTAACAGCTCTGTGAAATAGGTATTACCTTCATTTTATACACCAGGAGACAGACACAAAGAGTTTGAGTAACTTGTCCCCATGGTTCCACAATTCATAATTGGTAGTCAGGATTCAGACCTAGCCTGTACTCTTTTTTTTTAAATTTTTTAATTTTTAATTTTTAATTTTTAATTTTTATTTTGTCAATATACAATGTAGTTAGTTATTGTGTTCTATCACCAAAACCTCCCTCCCTCCTCCCTCTCCCCCTCCCACCCAGATGTGTCCCCTCCATTTTCTCGTTGTAAGAGCTTCAAAAAAAAAAAAAA
>NW_007736489.1:5368-29524 GCF_000696425.1 Galeopterus variegatus
TTTTTTTTTTTTTTTTTCTTTTGTCTTTTTCCGTGTCCGGCAACGGATCGCAACCGTCAGTGTTGCCCCCGTACCGGGCCAGGGACCGGCAACGGGATTGCAACCCTCGGTGTTGCTCCCGCGCTTCGCTCAGCCAGTGAGCGGGAACCGGTCTGTATGTGGGATCTGAACCCTCGGGCGGGAGCGCCGCTGCGCTTCCCAAGCGGCACACTATCCAGTGCGCCACCGGGCCGGCCCTCTAGCCTGTACTCTTAATCATGGTGTTATACTGCCTCAGGTGGACCATAGTGGGTATTGTCCCAGGGAAGTTAAAAACTTGGCCAGAGGCTTGGAAGTATTGGTGGAGCTGGAGTTCAGGAGGAAGGAGATAGATCTCCCTGGGCTGTTCTTTAACAGAATAATGGAAGGTGCGCTTGGAATAGAGATTACAGACAAGAAAGGTCTTCAAGGCTCAAGTTTCTGGAGGGAAGGTACTGTTAATCTTCCAGATCAGTGAGTGAAAAAGATGTAGGAAAGGCTCAATAATAAGAGCTGCCATTTCAAAAAGTACCTACTGTGTGCCTTATATATGTAATGTTTAATTCTCACAAGAGCCCTTAAGGTATAGGTATCATCATTATGTCCATTTTACAGTTGAGTAACTGAAGTACTCTGGTAATTTTGACTGGATAGTAAAGCTAGAAACCACTGATACAGAGGGAACTTTCATTTTATTTGGAAGGCAGTAAAGAGTCAATGAAGAGTTTATAGTTGGGAAATGACCAGAACTTTCTTTTGGAACTTAGTATATTGAGTTGAGAAATGATTTCTATGGTCTTTCTCTTTACCATAGGAAGTCCAGGACTGCTGCTACCTCCCTATGGCAGGATGGGGTGATATGAGGGTGGCTGGTCACTTACTGTATCTGTCGGTGCTGCCAGACAGGACTCGAGTCCATGGTTATTCCTCTCTCCCTTCCAGGTTTTCCTGCTCACGACTCTGCCCTTACAGAAAAGAGAAACACCAGAAAACACCAAAAGAAGAACACAAAGATGTTAGACAACCTACCATCAGCCAGGTCCCAGGTGAGTTAGGCTTTCTTTTGACCAGGTTCTCAAATCTGGGGATCTTATCTTCCTGATTTCTGGACCTTCCCAATTTCTGGACCTTCCCTATTAATAAAATCCATATCCTCATTTCTGTTAAGTCTTTATATAACTATCACCATACTGAGCCTTTTCCCTGACTACACTATCTAGAATTTTCTTCTAACTCTTTGTATCCCCCTTCCCTGCTTTTTTTCCCTCTGTTGCACCGTCAGCATCCCACATACTATAAATTTAATATTTTTCCTCTTTTCTCATCTCTCAAAGAAATTATTTGTTTGTTTTTTAGTATTTCATTTTATTCAAAGCAACCCTCATGTTGTTTGGGCTATTATAGTTTCTTTTTATATAGGAAGGAATGCAGGCAGAAAGGTTAAGTAACTTGCTGAAGGTCACATGGCTGTTAAGTGGTAGGTCTGGGATATGAACTCAGGCAGCCTGAATTCAGAGTGCACATTCCTAATCCCTTAGTTATTGCTGTCTCCTGCAGTGCCATTACTCCAACTTAGGCTGGAAAGATTTAGCAAATAAAAACACAGATCACCCAATAAAATTTGAGTTTCAGATAAACAATGAATAAATTTTTAGCATAAGTATGTCCTATACAGTATTTGGAACATACTTATTCTAAAAATTATTTTTTGTTTAGCTGAAATTCAAATTTAACGAGGCATGCTGAAGTTTATCTAGCCATCCCATTCCAACTAAATTTTTAGATTTGTGAAATTTGAGACAGTGGAGTTCATTGGGAAGCACGGACAGGCTAGGATAGCCTAGAATTTTTTTAAAAAATGAAATATAATATGTCCTGCCATGTATTTCCTTCAAATAATGAATATTTTAATGAAATCACCAAATATAAAGCTTTTTTGCTTTATATAAGATTATACAGATGGGACTGGTAGTACCATCATCTGTTTGTTCACCAATGTTTACTGAATTCCTACTTGCATTAGGCCCTATTTGAGAAAGAAAAGAATGTGCTTGAAACCATGTAGGTGGCACTGAAGAGTCACAGAACGATTGAAAAGGAACTTTTCTTTGAAAGTGATGTTCTGGAACATGCATTCTCACTGGGGGTGATATTGCCTCCAAGGGGACAAACGTGGTTCTTAGGCATGAAAAATCATTCTTTTTACATGTAAAGCACAGATATGCATACAGTACATACACAGATATATAGTAAGTCTGCAATATTAAAATTTCATGGGAGTACTGTATTATTCTGTTTATGTGTAATGTCCAGGAGAGGCAAATCTGTAGAAACAGAAAGTAGATTAGTGGTTGCCTAGGCCTGGGGAAATTTTTGAGGGAAATGAGTGACTTAAAGGGTACACAGTCTCTTTTTGGGGTGATAAAAAATGTTCTGAAATTGATTGGGGTGATGACTGTACAAATCTGTGCATATGCTAAAAACCAATGAATTGTATACCTTAAATAGGTGAATTATAGGTATATGAGATGTAACAAAGCTGTTATTTAAAAAAAAAAAAACAAGAAATGCAGCATCTCTGGTCCCACCCCAACCAACTGAGTCAGAATCTGCATTTAACAAGATTCCCAGGTGATTTGTGTGCACTTAAAGTTTGAGAAGCATCTAATAAGGATGTATGTGGATCAATGCTAATTTATAATTATTCCAAAAAGTATATCTATGTGGTCAAGGACTGGAAGGTACTTTGTGACAATGAAAATAGTTCAAATGGAGATAATCCCTCCCAACCACACAAAGTATGTGGCCTGCTAAAGGTCCTCAACCAATAGCAGCTCTTATAGGGACATAATACTGTTGTAAATTTTTCATTCTTTCTTTTTCTTACTTTTTCCAAAAATCTCCTTAATGTTCATGTGAAATCACATTTTAGAAACCTAAAAGACAATAATGAGGTTAATGTGCTGTGCTTTCTTTGGAACCAGAAAAAAAAAATCACTGGGGGATGGTAATTAGAGAAAATTATCTAAAAAGGCTCCTTGGTAGGGAGAGAAGGAAAAAAGTTTGATTTACAGTGTTCAAGAACATCTGCTCCTGAGAGTAGCCATCTGTTCCTACCTTGTCTATGTCAGGGATCCCAAGTAAAGATGCTTCCGGGAACTGCTGAGGTAATAAATAAGGAATTGGTCTGCGTAGATTACGGCAAACTGGCGAGTGCCTACCCCATATAAATCAGCAGCTGTGACTAAGCTTGTGCTAATGGTGCCATGTGAGCATGTAGACCCAGGTCCCTAGATCTTATGTTTTTTTTTTTTTTTTTTTTTTTTAGAGAAGCCAAAAATCCATATAGTAACATGAAATCTCCTAACTTTTTGGTGTTAGTAGGTAATATTAATTTTATAAAAGGAGTTAAGAAACCCATGTGAGTAAAATAAACCCCTCTGTAGGAGCTGGGCAGCCAGTACCTGACCTCTAGTCTAATGTGATGTTCACTGATCTGCATAATAAGCTTTAGAAAGTTTCCATTACAACACAAAAGATGTGTACTAACAAAATTAGTATCATAGTCTTATGAAGTCTTCTAGTATCTGCCTTTTAAATTCAACCCTAGGTTACCAAGAATGTTGTATTGTAACTGTAGTTTGTTAATTTGTATTGCTGGAATATTTCATGGTATCACTATGCCATATTTATCTCTTCTACTGTAAAAGGATGCTTGGGTTGTTTCCAGATTTCGGGTATTATCAACAATGCAAACAAGCCCATATGGGTCTCCAAGAACACATGAACAAATATACCTAGGAATAAAATTTCTGGCTCCAAAGTGCTTTACCTATTTACATTTCCCTTAGCATTTTATAAGAGATGTTGTGGATCCATGATCTATATAACCTTTGGTATTGTCAGAATTCTTAATTTTTTTAGCTGAATGAATATAAAATGGTACTTTGTCATTTTGATTTATATTTTCCTTTTTTCTAGGAAGATTAAATCTCTCTCCATATTTATCAGCTCTTTTGAGTTTTACAGATGAGACACTGAGGCTTAACCTACCAAAACTCACAAAGCTAATAAGAACCAGAGCCAGGACATGAACCAAACTCTCTGATTCCTGAGGCTGAGGTATACTGCTGAGCTTTTAAATGTTTGCATTCTTGCTTTCTTTCTTTACAAAGTGGCTTAAAAGGATCTTTTCCCTCCAGCCCAAATCTGTGGTAATTAGCAGCAGGAATTGTCTCAGAAATGTTCCTACTTCTGGCAGACCATAAGACAAAGACAGGTGCATGGCTAGGCCCCTGTGGCCTCTGGATTAGAACACTTGAAAGATTTCTGCGGGTCTGAATGGCTGCTTCATGTTCAGTGCTCTCTCATGAGGCTCCCTTCCCCCATGGTTCTTGGACTTTGATCATTTAGGATCATTTCTGCTGTTTTAGGAGTTGGTGACCTTCAAGGATCTGGTTGTGGACTTCAGCCCAGAGGAATTAAGCTACCTTAGTGCTGTTCAGAGGAACCTCTACCGGGAGGTGACACTGGAGAACTACAGGAACCTGGTCTCTGTAGGTAAGTATCCTTTCTGCATGGAACTTGTTCTTTGCCCACTATGGCAGTGGTTCCCAACTCTTTCATGTCTTCTCATAAGAAATCGTGGTTCATTATGTCAATGAGTCTCAACCCATGTCAGAGGCAATTTTATATTAAACTCACTCTTAACCTCATAAAATAGCTAACATTTATTGAACACTTCATTTATGTCAGGCACTGATTTAAATGTTCTACATGTTTTAACTCTTTCAGTCCTCACACTAGTCTAGTCCTATGGAGGGAAGTATACTTCTTATTGTTGTTTTTGTTATTAATGCCATTTTACAGATGAGGAAACTGAGTTATGGAAAAGTTAAAGCTGGGATTTGACCCCAAGTGATCGGATTCCAGAATCTGCCCTCTTAAAGTCATTAGATCATTAGATCACCTTTCTTTTTAACTTGAATATGCTTATTTTATTAACACCACGGGGTTTGCTTCATCGGGTCTTAGCACAATAGGAGGCTCAAAATGATGTTTTTTGAATGAGCAATGGGATTGCTGAAAATTCTAGAAGGTCCAAAGGCTTCTACTGGATTCAAGGTTTAGGAGTTAGAGACTGCCAGTCTCACTTCATATCCAGAGGCAAAATTGTTTACCTCTCCTCACAATTGAAAACTTTTTGTTGCCAGTTCCAGGATCTTCTTTCAGTGGCTTTTTTGGGGTTTTGAGATCTCCTGAAAAAATAGAATAGAAAACAAACACAATTTCTATAGCAGTAACCTGGTGCTCTTATTCGTATAAAGTCAGAGACCTAGTTGGAAGACGGACATACCTTACTTCAAACCAAGCACACGGAGGTGTAATTTTAGTGATGATTTTTATCAGCCACAAGGAAATGCCTTCCCAACATACTTTACACTCTTCTCTAGGTTACCACATTTTGTGACTTAAAATGGAGGGAAGAGTATTGAGAGAGGGAATAAATCAGTTTCATCTTTTCAGCCTGTATGCAGTGACCTGGAGGCATTTTGGTCTTCTTGTAAGCCCTTGGCTTCTTATAACACTGAAGGTTTTGGGTTAATAGAGATCTTATACATCACCCAGGACATTGTCTTCCCAAGTGTGGAATGAATACAATGGGTTAAATGGAGGGTATTTTAGGCAGTATAAGGACAGCATGCAATAATCCTTCAGTAAATGCGTGAGGAAGAGGCTCCTCTTCTAGTTTTCTTTCAAACCTTTTGATTGTATCAGGTAGAAAGTGTCGGATTGGTGTTAGCTTGTCTCTGCATCTTGCTGATCTTCCATTTTAGCAAAGAGTGAGCAGACTCCAAGCCCTGAGCATTAGATAGACAACAGAACCTAGCTAGCACTCAATAGTGTTAGTTTCTATTGTATTTATTGTTGAATTACCCTCAGTTTTTTTTCTCACAAGCAACATTGGTTTTTATTTATAGAACTGATACGAAGCTTTCATTTAAAATAAACATATTCACCATGGCCATTTAGTTCAGTTGGTTGCAACATGGTGCTAATAAAATAAGTGTATCCAAGTTAAAAAAAAAAGGTGATCTAATGAAAAATATTAAATACTAAATACTACTATAAATGACACATAAATATAACCAAAATATGAAGGTCATTCATTAATTTGTCAGTGAACCCATGATGTGCCAGGTCTGGTATAGGCATTGGGGTTATAAAATAGATGAGAATTCCTGTTCTCCTGGATGTTATATTTGAGTGAGGAGAAACAGATAGTAAACAAGTGCCTAATAATGTGATGTGGTCTGCAAATGACTGAAGTTTAGAAAACAAGAAACTGAGGGAGGGAGAGGAGCAGCATTTGAAGACAAAGGGGGGATGGAGGTTATCACAGGAGGAAAAAGAGCCATAATGCTGTTCACTTTTTGAGTGGCTACGTCAGATTTCTCATGCTGAAATACAGAGCCCAGCACACTGTCCTCAGGCCCCCTTTTCAGTTTTTGCTCTATAGCAGAGTTTTTCAACCTCAGCACTATTGATGTATGGAGCCAGATAATTCTCTGGGTGTGGGCTGTCCTGTGCACTGCAGGATGTTGAGCAGAGCAGCTCTGCTCTACCTACACCCACTGGATGCCAGAACCACCTGCCTCTTCTTCTACAGTTGTGACAACCAAGGATATGTCCAGACATTGCCAGATGTCCCCTCGGGAGCAAAGTCGTTGAGAATCACTACTCTACAGGCTTGGAAGCAGGTTTCGTTTTATTCCCATGAGAGTTTTCTCCTTATTATCCCAAAGTCCTTAGGACCCAGGGTTGAGAGTTGCTGAACCCCCAAATTATGAGTCTTCCTTCTTCAACAGGGCATCAGTTCTCTAAACCTGACATCATATTACTCCTGGAAGAGCAGGAGTCATGCGTGATGGAGGAAGACAGTAACACAGTGATAAGTCAGGGTGAGTAGTGAAGGGGAAGCCCAAGGAGACTGGAATTAGGGTAGACAATACCCCCGCCCAGTTAGTGGGCAGGGAGGCTGGGAGATGCTGGTCAGGGAGCATTCCTCAAAGCCCACCAGGTCAGGGAGAAGAATGGTAGGTGCTCTTACCTCAGGGGCCCTTTCTCCTTAGTACTTTCTTTTCTCTTTTTGTTTTTTAATTTATTTTTTTCATTGTACATGTTTATGGGATACAGTTTGTTATTTCAGTATATGCATATATTGCATAATAATGCAATCAGAATAGTTAACATATCTGTCATCTAAACATTTATCACTTCTTTGTGGTTATAACATTACAAGATCCTCCTTTCTGGCTATCTTGAAACATGCAATGCAATATTATTAGATGCATAATAATGCAATCAGAATAGTTAACATATCTGTCATCTAAACATTTATCACTTCTTTGTGGTTATAACATTACAAGATCCTCCTTTCTGGCTATCTTGAAACATGCAATGCAATATTATTAGATGCATAATAATGCAATCAGAATAGTTAACATATCTGTCATCTAAACATTTATCACTTCTTTGTGGTTATAACATTACAAGATCCTGACACCCTAGAGCACCAGAACTTATTCTTCCTATCTAACTGTAACTTCATAACTTTTTACCAGTCTACCAACTTTTCCCCATCCCCCGCTTCCCTCTCCCTTTCCCTGCTTCTGGTAACCACTATTTTACTCTCTATTTTTCTCTTTTTTTTCCTCTTTTAAATTTATTTTTCTTAACTGACCCATGATAATTGAATATCTTTATGGAGGACAATATGATATTTGGGTACATTCATACTGTGTGCAATGATATCAGGGCGCTTAGTATATCTGTCACCTCAAACGTTTGTCACCTCTTTGTACTGGGAATCTTCAACATCATCTCAGTAAGCTATCCAAAGATACACAGTAGTTGGTTGTTGACTGTAGTCTCCCTATATTGCTATAGACCACTAGATCCCATTCTTCCTATCTCTACAATTTTATCTCTACTGACCACCATCTCTCCATAAGCCCCTTTCTCTCCCCCGCATTGGTCTCTAGTAACCACTCTCTGCTTCTCTGAGATCAACTTTTTAAACTTTCACATGTGAGTAAGGACATGTGGTATTTCTCTCTCTATGCCTGGCTTATTTCACTTAATATAATTTTCTCTAAGCATATCCATGTGCCTGCAAATGGCAGAATTTCATTCTTTTTTATGGCTTAGTAGTATTCCATTTTTTATATATATATGCATACAACATTTTCTTTATCCAATCATCTGTTGAAGGACATTTAGCTAGCTCTTGGCTAGAAGAATAGAGCCATGATAAACACGACGCAAGTATCCTTTCAACTTGTTGATTTCCATTCCCTTGGATATACACCCCATAGTGGGTTTGCTGGATCATATGGTAGTTCTATCTGTAGTTGTTTGAGAAATCTCCATACTGTTCTCCATAATGGCTGTACTAATTTACGTTCCCACTAACAATGTATAAAATTAAAAAAATTTTTTTTAAATTTAATTTTAAAAACTTCTTATTTTATTTTTTAATTGACATGTAATAATTGTACATATCCAGCCATAAAAAAGAATGAAATCCTGTCATTTGTGGCAACGTGGATGAGCCTGTAACACATTTCTTTTATTGAAATGTAATTGATTTTATATGTCTGTGGGGTGTAGCATTGAATGTCATTTCTTGTCTGCAATATGTGATGCTTAAATCAGGATAATTAGTATATTCAGCATTACAGAATGTAATCATTTTTTGTGGCCCTTTACCAATTTCTTGTTAACCCCCCTCTCCCTCCCCCTTTCCCACCTCTGGTGGCCTCAGTTCTGTTCTCTCCTTTTGAAAGCTCAGTGTATTACTGTAATTGTTTTATCTTTCTTTCTTTCTTTTTTTATTTATTTGTTTATTTTTTTAAACTCCCATTTATGAGTGAGGACACGTGGTATTTCTCTTTCTATGCCTGGCTTATTTCACTTAACATAATTTTCTTCAAGTTCATGTTGCTGCAAATGGCAGAATTTCATTTTTTTTTATGGCAGAGTAGTATTCCATTGCGTATATATTACACGTTTTCCTTATCCAGTCGTCTGTCAGAGCCTATTAGACATTATGTTAAGTGAAATAACTCAGACACAGAAAGAAAAAAATCACATTTTCTCACCCATATGTGGGAGCGAAATATGTTGAGCTCATAGAAGAAGAGAGTAGAATTGTGGTTACTAGAGGCTGGGAAGGGTATGGGAGATAGGAAGAAGTTGGTTAACAAATGCAAAATTACAGCTGTATAGGAAAAATAAAAGTTTTAGAGGTCTACAGTAGTGCTAGGAGTCTATAATTAATAATTTATTGTATGTTTTCAAATGACCAGAAAAGAAAAGCTCAAATACTCCCATCACAAATAAATTATAAAGTTTTGTGCTGATGGGTATGCTCATTACTCTGATATTATCATCACACATTGATTAGAGTACTTTTTTTCAGATTTCTGACAACCATCTGGGTTGGATAATTCCTTGCACAAAATAGGCATTTAATAAATGTTGCATTGAAAGGAATTAGTTGGTTGGCTTTGTAGATTCGGGTAAAACCAGAGATTGGGAGCCAAGAGGAGAGTTAGAATCCTTTTGCTTTATTCTGAGCAAGAAGGCTTTTGACCAGTGTTTATTCTGGTGTTTCCTCAGTGGTCCCGAAGACTCATGGTCATAGGTGTTTCTTTGTGTGTGTGTGTGTTGTTTGTTAAAGTTTCTGTGGTAAAATCTGGTTGAGAAATGCCACATTCTGTACCTTCGCTCTTTCAGATTTGAGGTGCCTATTAAAGTTCTGAAGACTCCTACAGGAATGAAACCTGCTTAACTTGTATCATACAGTATTTCCCAAATTAACTTGACAGTGGAACCCGTTTTAGGGTCACAGCTATTAGTTTTTCAGAATATTAGAGATCTACAAAGCATGGTTTGGAAAATGCTGACAAACCCCAATCTCAGTTCTTTCTCTGGTTTCCTCCTCATTCTACTGTCTATGGAATCTCTGTCAATATAAAGTCCTCCATGGTCCCTTTTCTGCCTCTTCCTCACCCTTTCTTGCTTACTGTCCTTTCCATCCTTTTCCTGTTTTCTCCTTAGGTTCCCACAAAACTCTCAAATCTCCATTAGCCCTGTTCCATTGTCTTTGGTCCCTTCTGTTTCTACTATAATGGAGTGTCTGTCCCAGTAGAAAGAGTAGAGGAAGCTTTACATTTCTTCTAGATTGGGAGAAGAGACCTGAAACCAAAGAACTAACTCCAGAGCAAAGTCTACCTATAGAAAAATCATCCTTGGGGACAGGTTTGGAGGCTCTGGCAGTGGGTAACTTCTCGCACATCTTTGTAGGCAAATCTTCTCCTGATGACCTGTCGGAATCACACCAGGGCAACCAGGAGAAACTTCTGCATCCTGTAACAATGAGTGACCCTAAGACCCTTGCTTAGGAAAGAAGTCATGGTAGTGATGAATTTGAGGAAAGCTCTAATCTTACTGAGCAACCAGAAAGTCCTCTAGGAAAAGATCCCAAGAATGTATTACTCCTGGAATGTATACCAGTCCTTAGCCAGTACACAATGAGCCTTTTCTCCAAGATACCAAACACAACAGATGCAAATTTTGCAAAAGAACCTTTAGCACCCAAATGGCCCTAGGAAGACATGAGCAGATCCATACTGGGAAGAAACACTTCAAATGTAAACAATATAGTGAAATCTTCTATCTCATGCCACACCTCCCGAGACATCGGAGCACTTATTCTGGTAAGAAGCTCTCTGGATGCAAGGAAGGTGGAAAGTCTTTGATCCAGCGTGCAATTCTCTGTGGGCATGTAAGAATTCATAGTCAGGAGGACTGCTATGAATGTTCTCAGTGTGACAAAGCCTTTATTCAGGATGTGCATTCTTTTCAACATCTCAAAGACCATCAGGCAGCAAGAGCCCTTCCCCCTAGGTTGCCACGCAACAAGACATATTTAATTAGCTATCAGCGGAAACATGACCATGTTGGAGAGAGAGCCTGCCAGTGTTGCGACTGTGGCAAAACCTTCAGTCAGAGGTCACATCTCATTCAGCATTATTGGATTCATGCTCAAGAGAGGCCTTACCAGTGTCAGCTGTGTGGGAAATTTTTCAGCCTACCCTCATACCTCACTCAACATTATCAACTCCATGCTCAAGAGAAACCCGTTGAGTGCAATTACTGTTGAAAAACCTTCAGTCAGAGAACATACTTTTCTCAACACCCTGGCTTCATCCTAGAGAGAGTGTTCTGACTTTGAGAAGGCCTTCCACCAACCTTCACACCTTATTAACAACTTGAATATTAATTATGGTGTGGTCAAAAAATAGTGAATGGTTGCAAGGGAATAGGACAACCTTTTTGCAAGAGGAGTTTTAGCATGTGTGTCAGTAGTCACACAGGCAAAAAGCTTACAAAGAATATTTTTGTTGCATAGGAAAGAAGCTAATAGACTGAACTTTTTCAGTGGTACTCGTTGAGTGAAGATCCTTGATTTTGACATCCCAATGAAAAAACTTATAACTGGCAGTTGGTCTTCAGACTGGCAATCTGTGGCCTGAGTTTTTATAGAAGAGTTTCCATACAATATATTCACCAGTCATATCAGCAAAGTGCACGGTAAAAAGAGTTTTGAGAAGTGCCTAGACTGATTCATCCAAAAAGCTGATGTAATTGGCAAAAGATTTTTGAGGAGTGCCTAGACTGATTCATCCAAAAGCTGATGTAATTTACATGGTACATCATAGTTTACAAAACATTGTTATATATATTATTTTACTTAATCCTTCAAGGAACACTGCAGAGTACCTAGTAAGATATTTACTCCATTTTCTAGATAAAGCAGATTTGAAACTCCAAGTTGTCAGTTGATTTGACCAAGGTTGTAAGTGATGGAACAGGATTTGATCCCAGGTTTTTTTTTTTTTTTCCTCCTGCAGTATCCTCTCTGAAGAAAATGTATGGTGCTATACTGTCTGCAGCCATCTTTTTATTTAGCAGTCCCAACACTGTTTCACAGTAAATCAGATGAGGACACTTGCAGCATCAGGGGCTCAGAAAGCTTTCTTCTGGTGAAGTTCTGATAGCCTTTTCTCTCATGATTTAGGATTAGACAATGACTTTTTTTTAGACTTTAATTCAGGGAAATATATTTCTGCTAAACACTTTCCAGTAATTGTTCTTATAGACTGTAAAGCTATTACTGATCAAGTAGCGTTTTTTTCTAGTTGCTCGAGGGTTTGGGGCTTCTTTTTTCTTTTCTTTTCTTCTTTTTTTTTTTTTTCTTCTCACTCTTTTTAAAAACCTGTTTAAAAACAGTGTTACTGCTTTCTTAGGTTCTGGCATCATCAGCACCACCAAGTTCACCTAAAATCCTATTTCTATGCTGCGTATACTTCACTCTCTAAAGGTATGAACCCTGAACTGCACTAAAAATATCTTTCATACCATATTGCTATAATGCTAGAAGCTTCCCGTCACTGACTTGAATGGTGGCCAAATACAACGACACATAGTAACCACTTGGACCTGGAGTCCCAGAACCTGATTCTGTGCCTGGAAAGCATGGGTTGTTGCTATAGTTATTCACTGCCCTGCTTTTTCTCATCCAGCCATTTTTGAGGTTGATCTATGCTGTGTGGCTCTAAAGTAATGAAATTTAAAGCAAATGACTTTTTAGAACCCACACCAGCCAAAGGAGTGCTAGTTACACAATCCCTTTCCTTCTCTTCACTTCCAAAGTTCCTGATGAAACACTTCTCATTGGCTGGCTCTATTTTCCCATTGTAACCTTGTTTCTAGGTCTGATAGGGAGAGATGATGTTGATATGTCTTATTGTTTGCGATGTTCACCTTGATGCCTTTATTAAAAGGAGTGTCTGCTGGGTTTCTCTACTGTAAAGTTACTATTTATTTTTCTTTGTAATTAGTGATATCTTGCAGGAGAAACTTTGACACCATGTATATATCCAGTTTCTCCTCAAATTTTTACCCAGTAAATTCTAACATCTATCAATCGGATCTACCTACAGCAATTATTACTCTGTGGTGTTATAATGGTGATTTTTTTTATTTCCCTCATTCCGTCTACATTTTGTGATTTGAATTCTCCTGTGAGGAAGAGTTGTCCTCATTTATTTATTCAGTAACTTATTTATACCAATAGGGATTCATGGATATTTATTCTATGGGTTGTAATCCAATGCTGTTACTTATTTTGCTGTTCAAATGGTTCCAGCTCTGGCTATTGGGAGCTCTTTCAAGTTGGCTCCTGTCCTTCCAATAAGCTCCCATTCTTTTCGGAAACTACTTCCTTTCTACACCCTCCTTAACTTCTCTCTCTTCACCACCAGGGAACCCTGTCATGTTTTTATGATAGTTTCTACCTCATCACTATCTCTTGAAATATGCTTTTTTCTCTAAGGTCAAAGTATATGCAGGCCCTTATCAATCTCAGGCATTTAATTTCTCCCCTTTCAATTTTTGTGAAATCTACATTCTACATAAACTGTTACTTACTTATTACATTTTTTCAACTGACTCCTCCCTTTTTTTAACTACAGTAATCTACGTAAAAAGGAAAACTTTTAAATCATCTCAGACAAAGGGTTTAACTCAGGCCATAATCAGACTTCCCTGGTGGTCTCAAGATGTCCTTTTGCAGCTGGTTCATCTAAATCTTAATCCAAACATGGTCCATAGGTTGCATTGGGTTGTTTGATCTCTTGATTCTCCCTTAATATAGAGCAATCCCCTCTCACTTTTTTTTTTAAATGCCTTGTGTGACCTTGAGGATAATGTACAGGTAACACTTCCCTCCTGTTTGTACCCAATTCCTAATGTATCTAACACTCCTTATATTTAGGGGTATTTGGGTTTTTTTTTTTTCCCCATTTGGATACACTCGTTTTTTAAAAATTTTGTTTTATTTTTTTTCCTTTTTGTCTTTTTTTTACTGACCGGTAACGGGATCACAACCCTCGGTGTTGTGCCCGCACCGCGCTCAGCCAGTGAGCGGGAACCGGTCTCCACATGGGATCTGAACCCTCGGTGGGAGCACCGCCATGCTCCCAAGTGGCGCACTCTCCAGTGCGCCACCGGGCCGGTCCCCCCAAATTTTGTTTTTAATCGTGGTTAAAAAAATAACATAAAATTTACCCTCTTAACCATTTTTAACTGTACAATTCAGTAGTTTTAAGTATATTCACATTGTTATGTGAGCTTTTATGTGAACAGATCCCCAGAACTTTTTCATCTTACAAAACTAAAACTCTATACTCATTAAACAATAACTCATTTCCCCCTCGCCCCAGCCCCTGGCAACAACCATTATAACTCTCACTGTCTTTTTTTAAAGCTTTGTGTGATTATGCAAGTAATACTGCAAGTAAGTGGATCATTTGTCTTGTGGAACATCCCCATTCTAAAAGTAACTGTTTGCACCCTTTGGTGTCCTTAAGCTTGTTGCTCTCACTGTTATATTTCTTGTACATGAAAGCTAGCTTTAGATGCTGGAGACTTAATTAGATTCATCTTCAAATTCCTTGGCAAGAACACAGCATGGGTGGTTCTGTGTGCTTTATATCATATCCCACCAGGGGCACACAACGTCCACGTTTTTCAAAGGCCCAGCCTTTTAATGTCGTACTGCAAGCCAATGCACCAGTCACTGGCAGTGAGGTTTCAAAGTTTCACCATCACTGGATATTCTTCCTGGGCCAGATGCTTTCATTTCTTTTTTATTACCTCTTCTAGATTCTTCTCTACATGCCTAACCTCCATCACATCAGCCTGATCTTCAGACACTGAGTTAGAGGTGGTGGATCCTCCTTGAGGAGTGTGGATGTGGGCTGTTTGCTGACTATCCCGGGCCAGGGGTTATGGCTTCTCAAAGAGTCTTAATTAGGGAAAGTTAGGGTGCATCAGACTAGATTACCTTCGTTCTGATGCTCTTTTTATGCCACAAATGACAGCAGTGACAATGTGGGCAGTTAACACTGGCTGTCACCCATAGACTGTTTGGAATACATAGAATGGGCACAAGCCGTTGCCTCCATATTTTACAAGTTAAGCTTAAGCTTACTGCAGCGGTGGATATCCCAACCTATTTCTTTGGCTTTTAGCCTCCCACTTTTCTTGCTGTTATCCTAGTGGGCCCCCAAGGATAATGTACAGATCATCTTCCCTGCTTTTCCCACCCAATTCCTAACATATTTGACAGTTTTGGCACTGGTCTTATGTTCAGGTTAAATTGTTTTTTAAATTTAGAAACAGTCATGTTTTAAGTTTTTTTGTGGTGATGCAAATAATATATGAGGGCTCTTCAAAAAGTTTGTGGAAAGATGTGTATTATCTTTTAATTCCATTTTTGAAGTACACTTGTATATCCCTTGAAGAAAACTAGAAAATACATGTTTATTTTTTCTTTGAATATTTGTACTCATATTTTTCCCTCCCAGATATACTTGCTGCTAAAAGTTTGTGCCCAGATATTTTTTTCTTATGCATAGATCCATGTAGCTTTTAAAATAAAGGTATCATGAAATGAAATAATACCATAAACACTGTTTTGACAGGTATAATTTTTATTCTCATATATCATGAATGTCTTTCTTATCCATAAATATATGCCTAAGTTTCATTTTTCAGGACTGCGTACTACTTGGTTGCGTGAATATATCCTAATTTATTTTACGTAGCATTCTAGGGTTGGACACTGGGGTTGCTTGTAATTTATCTTTTGTACGTACGTTGCTGGTATAGTTATGCCTCCTCCCCTTTATCTCTCGGGTCTTAGAATTTTCCTTATTGATTTTCTCTAATCTTTGCATATGTTCTTGTTTTCTAAGGGAAAATTCTCAGTAGTGGAATTTCTTGACCAAAAGTTATGTGTATTTTGAAGGCTTGGGGACCCTTATCTCAGCAGGGTCTAAAAGTTGTGCTGATTTTTCTCTAGGGAATAACTATAAACCGCTCAACTCTCCTGCACACTTCTTTTCTCCTTGAAGAATTTGCACAATGAACCAGTGTTAGGAAATAACAGGATTGAAGTCAGGTCTGGAAAGAGCCACAGATGAACTGAAGTCGTTTGTCAGAACCCTAATTGTAAAATAATTTTATTAAGTATAGTTTCCTCACTAAACAAATAATATTAAGCATATTAAAGACAATTTGTGAAAGCAAAAAAGGCTAACTTCCTAGTAGTTTTTGATACTCAACTAGTACTACCTCAGGAATGTAGTTATGGTCACATGTAGAAGATCGCCTTGGCAGAGAAGGGAGAGTATGGGCCTTAGAGCCGGGCAGACCTGAGTTCAAATCTCAGCCCCCTTACAAGCTAATTAAACATCACTGTCTTAGGAAATGGAGACACTGGTGCTTTCCTTTGGAAGATTGAAAGGCCTGGAGTTCATATACAGGAAAGAGCTTAACAATGCCTGGTACTTAATAGGTACTCAATAACCAGAAGCTACTATTATGGAATATTTTTGTATAACGTTTTAAAATTTATTTTAAAAAAAGTTTTTAGTGACAATGAGATACAGAGTTGTAAACCACAGTTACACATGAAAACACAACCACGTTTTATTATATTTTAAAATAATTTTTTCTATGTGTAGATTTTTTGTAACATCACAAATTTGAAATCTTTTTCTCTTTTGCTTTGAATGACAATTTTTAATGATTATAATTATATAATGGTTTGATTAACAGAGCATAAAGTACTGTATTTACAGTTGTTTTCTTAGGATAGGTTTCCAGAAACGGGTATTACTATATGAAATGTGATGAACATTTCCATGGCTCTTGAAAGATCCTGCCAAATGTATTTCTAGAGGAGCTGTGCTATTTGCAGCTCCCAGCAAAGGGAGGGCCAGAGGTATGAAATAAGTGGGAAACATTCTCCCTCCTGAGTCCATGATAGGTATTGCTAGCAGATTACAGACAGTCTCCAACTTACAATGGTTCAACTTATGATTATTGACTTTATGATGGTGCAAAAGCAATACAGTTTTAGTAGAAATGGTACTTCCAGTATGCATGCAACCATTCTATCTTTCACTTTCAGTGCAGTCAGTATCCAATAAGTTACATGAGCTATTCAACATTTTATTATAAAATAGGCTTTGTGTTACGTGATTTTGCCCAACTGTAGGCTAAATTAAGTGTTCTGAGCATGTTTAAAGTAGGCTTGGCTAAGCTATGATGCTCAGTAGGTTAGATGTATTAAATGCATTTTCAACTTAAGATATTTTCAGTTTATGATATGTAACCTCACCGTAAGTTAAAGAGTCTCTATATGCTCTCTTTGGTTCCAATGAACCTGAAGACAGGTTTAGGATCTTTCTCAACACAGCACCCCAGGCAGACAAGACACACTGACCAGTTTGTATGTGCAAAGAAGTGTTTTTGCCATCCCTGATGTAAATAAACACACTCCTTGAGTAACTTTGCTAGCACTGGGCATTTATAACTTAAACAAACAATAACTTTGCATATTTGAAAAGCCAAAAAAGTGATTCTTTGCTTACTAACACATTTTTTTCCCAGATGCTTTTCAACATTTTTTATGTACAATCTAGGCTGCTTACCTATTTAGCTTTTGTTTCTTCATGCTTTTTCTTACCGCTTTGTATGAAATCACTTTCCTTTTTTTAAAGCATGCATTTCTGAATGATTAATGTTCATTTTTCATTTTCAAGTAATACTTTGCTCACTAAAGACAACTTCTACTTTATAGAAAGGTAGACCATCTCTCACCCTCCCTCTGCCCACAAAACAAAGAAAAATCCACTGTGAACACCATTAATATTTCAGTTTGTTTTCTTATAATTTAAAAATAATTACCAGATTTATGAAGGTGGTTGCCTCTGGGAAGTGGTGGGGAAAAGATCTCATTTTCATGGTCTGTTCCCTTTTTTACCCAAATGACTGTACTGCCTATTTAAAGGTGTTTATAGGTATTTGTCATATAGTTGTGACTGTTGTGAGGCACCCTCCCACAAGAAATGCACTTACATACCACTTTTACAGAAAATGGCAATTTATTCACTCCAGCTGGCCAGCAACTGTCTCCTGAGGAGCAACCAAGGAAGAGCGGCCTCGGACCTTGGTCTTGTGGGGTTTTTAAAGGCAAAAACCACATCCCATTGGCACACGGGTTTGCCCAGGTGCACAAAACAAGCTAGGGAGCTAGGTCACAGAAGCCAAGAATGAGCTGTTAGAGCAACCAAGCATACAAGTCTTCATTGTGTATTTTCCCATGTAATAGTTTGCTGCTTATGGTTCCTGTTCCCATGTAATAGTTTACTGTGTATGGCTCCTGTTTCTATGCAATGGCTTTCGTTTCTATGAGGTCAATGGTTTCTCATGCAGAAGGGGGGGGGATAGTTTGCAGGTCAGACAGGGCAAAATGGAGTTACTTAGGTTAAACAAGCAATTCTGCAGAAGCAGATAGCATACATTATGAGGGTGTAGGGAGCTCTATTTCATTCCCATCTCCTCTTTAGGAAGGAATCAAACCATTGATTCATCGGTACTTAATTTGTTGTACTTAGTATGTAAAACAAGGAGTTTGACTGATTGTTCTTTAACCAAGGTGACCAGGAAAAAGATTTTCAAACCAATGTTTATTATTACTATATGACTCTTCTCTTTCTTTAATGTGTTTTCTGACTAATGCAGGGCTGTCTCTAATAATACCCAAATGGTTGATATAGAAACAACAGGTTTCCCTAGAGCCATGTATAATCCACCTTGTTAGTCTGATTGTGTGGATTATATATGGGTGCAGCTGCTGCTGCTGCACATTCAGATAGGTCCAGCCTCTGTGTAGGATACAATGACCACAGCAAAGAGGAAAAAGTTAACTTTTTTTTTTTTCCCCTTTTTGTCTTTTTTCGTGACCGGCAATGGATCGCAACCCTCAGTGTCGCGCCCGTACCGGACCGAGACCGGCAACGGGATCGCAACCCTCGGTGTTGCTCCCGCATCTTGCTCAGCCAGTGAGCAGCTGGTCTGTATGTGGGATCCGAACGCTCGGCGGGAGCGCTGCCGTGCTTCCCAAGCGGCGCACTGTAGCAGTGCACCACCGGGCCGGCCCGAAAAAGTTAACTTTTTACAACATTGTCAGATTGACCACTTGGTGTAAATTTTTTTTATCAAAGCACTTTACATTTTTAAATTATTTAATTAGAAAACCTCTCAATAAACTAGGAATAGAAAGCACCTTAAAGTGCCTCTATAAAAAGCCCACAGCTAACAGCATACTTAATGGTGAAAAACTGGGTGTTTTTCCCATAAACTGAGGAATAAAGCAAGCATGCCCATTCTTGTCTTTTTTTTATGCAGCATTGTATGGGGCCAGCATTGTATGCTAGCCAGTCTGCTCATGACAAAGAAGGAGGTCCAGATTGGAAAAGAGCAAGTAAAAGTGTCTTTATCCATAGATGGTATTGTCCTGTGTGTAGAAAATACTGAGGAATCCACACAAAAAGCTACTAGAACTAAACATGTTTGGCAAGTTTGCGGACCTGAGATTAAAATGAAAAAAGCAATTGTACTTCTATATACTAGCAATGAACAGTCTGAAAATGAACTTAACAATTTCATTCACAATAGCACTGAAGAGGATAAAATGTTTAGGAACAAATTTAACAAAAGCATGCAAGACTTGTCTGTTGAAAACTAGAAAATACTGCTAATAGAAATTAAAGACAATCTAAATAAATGCAGAGACATTTTATGTTTATGGACTAGAAGACAATACTGTTAAGATGTTAATTTTCCCCAGATTGATCGTTAGATTCAATGTAACCCCTCTCAAATTCCAGGAGGTCTTTTTGTAGAATTGACCAATTGCTTTTGTGGGTGGGTAGGCCTCTCTGACCAAGGGGTGAATCTGGTGTAGAACCTGCTGGAGGGTCTGAAGAGACTGAAGAAGGTTATGGTTAGTGATTTCAGCAAGTTTATCATCTTTGAGGTGGGGCAACAGAGAGGGTGTAATCCCTTGTATGTAGGGGGTGCATTTAGCCCTTAGGAGGGCAAAGGGCAGGAGGCTCACCTAGTTCTTCCCAGTCTCTAGTTTTAATTTGGCAAGTGTTTCTTTTAAAGTCTGATTCATTCATTCTACCAATCCTGAACTTTGTGGCCTATAAATATAATGTAAATTCCAATTTATTTTTAATGTTTTAGCTAATAATTGGGAAATTTGGGCTGTGAAAGCTGGGCCATTGTCAGACCCCAAGATTACAGGTAGGCCAAATCTGGGGACAATTTCTTGTAACGTTTTTTTAGTGTCTTCTGAGTGGTTTCAGTTTTGGTAGAAAAGTCTTCTACCCATCCAGAAAAGGTGTCTATGAACACCAAAAGGTAGGTAGCGATACCCATATTGTCCAGGTTTTACCTCGGTGAAGTCAATTTCCCAGTGTTCGCCAGGGTTGGTTCCTCGCGTTCTGGTTCCAATGGGTAGCCTTGATTTTGGCCCTGGATTTACTTGTGATCTGGTAACAATGTCTTTTGTTATTTTGTCAAGATCTTGGATGTAATTAATTTTGTGGATCCAAGGTGTGTTCCTTGTTGTATCTGTTTAATCAACAATCTGCCTAGAGCCTGTGGCAAATAAATCCTGTGGTCTGGCAGAATTTTCTAATTCCTGGCATTGTTGGAGGCTTTTAAGATCTCAGCAGTGTTTTACTTCTTCTTTAGTATAATGGGGAGTTGGCAGCAATTGAGGTGCCAGAATGACTATTAAAGAGTCAAATGGCCCCACTGGTTTTAATGTGACCTCTTTGGCAGTCAAATCTGTAGCAGCGTTGTCTTGGGTCTCAAGCAAGTTATCTTTCTGGTGCCCTGGACAATGTATGATGGCCACTCTTTTTGGATACCATATGGCCTTAAGGAGGGCTAGTATTTTTGCATCATTATTTATTTATTTATTTTCTGATGTTAATAGTCCTCTCTGTATAAGGCTCCGTGTAGGGCCCCATAAAACCCCAAAGGAGACATTCCCTAAAACATGGTGCCTTTCCGGCTTCTCTTCCAGGTCCTAACATCCCACCGGCACCAAAGTATGGCCTATCAAAATCATCACCCGCCCTTCCAACCAATCAGCCACCTCCCCGCGTACTAACCACCCTCTCCCAGAACTCAGCTCTCTATAAATGTATGCTTCACCCTCAAATAAAGCGGAACTTCTCTGGTGAACTGTCAGCTCGGGTCCTGTCGTTCTGTCATTGGTGCCGAAACCCGGGAGGAGCTCACCCCTTACCCGACGGGACTCCTTCTTGGACCTCCTTCACTCTCTTGGCAGTTCCCGCTGTTGACGCTTCGCCCTCGTCCATTTTCTCTGGCGCTGGCTTTCCGCACCCACCACCGGCTCATCCAAACGTAAGCCTCCCTTTAGAGGTGCCATTTTAAACTAGGACTACCCCTCCGGTGTCCAGCCCTAACAGGGGCAGTACGCCCCACTATGGCCTTCAGGGCCTCAGTGGACCCCTAAATGCTCCCTCGTCACACCAGACCGTCCACATTCTACTCCTCTCCCAACCCAAAGTTAAAGGCGATCCTTGCAGGGCGAAGCTCCCATTCTCTCACTTTCTCTTTCAATTTACTGTTTCTGTTTCTCTGAGCCCAGGGCTCCCAAAAATCCCAGTGCCGGGTTCCTTCGAGCCTCCAGGCACTCGCCCTTGCCAAGGTGATGGAAGGTTAAGTGATGACTTATACCTTCCTCCCTCCTGGTTCATCTCTGAACCTCCGGGACTGGCACATTATAGTGGGGACGCCCTCTATATTTGTGTCTTTCCCTCCCGCCAGCCAAAGGATTCTCTCTTCTCCACCTCCCTACCTTCCTCTCTCCTTCCTGCCTGAACATGGGAGCTTCCCCCTCATAACCTTTAGCAGACTCCCCCCTTCAATGTCTTATAAAAAACCTAACCCGATATCAAGCCTAAGCTTCTTATAAAGCTCTGCACACAAGAGTGGCCCCAATACCAATTAGATAATCAAAACAAATGGCCACCAGAAGGCACACTAGACCCTGATATTCTCCGAGATTTGCTTAACCTCTGCCAGTGCCAGAGAAAATGGAAGGAGATTCCGTATGTTGAAGCTTTAACCTCCTCCGTACAGACCCCCTCCTCCTGTAGTTCCATCTGCTCCCGAATCCCCACAACCCACTCCACCACCATCTTCTTCGGCCCCGCCATTTTCTGCCCCACCGGCTCCACCACCATCTTCCACCACACCTAACCCTTCTGCTCTTCCTCCCCCTTTTAGCCCCCCCTTACTCATTCTCAGGGACACCCCTCGTCCTCTACTGTGGCTCCTCTCCGTGAAGTAGCTGGTGCTGAAGGGGTTGTTAGGGTACATGTTCCCTTTTCACTAGTGGACCTTACTCAATTAGAGAAAAAATTAGGTTCATTTACTACCGATCCCACCACTTACATTAAAGAACTCCAATGGGTTCTCCAGGCCTACAGCCTCACCCACCATGACGTTTACATGTTACTAGCTAACACCCTTCTTCCTGAAGAGCGCTGCCGTGTCTGGGATGCGGCCCAAACTCATGCAGATGAAAACCATCGCACTAAACCCGCCTTCCCAATGGGCCCACATGCAGTTCCCAAATAGGATCCCCATTGGGATTATAATACAAACCAGGGTATCCAGGCCTGAGACCAATTTGCCTCCTGCCTAATTTCGGGTCTTAAAAGGGCTGCCTGCAAAGTTGTCAATTTCCAAAAGGTCCAAGAAATCCTCCATAAAAAGGAAGAAACTCCCTCCGAGTTCCTCAATTGACTAACTCAGGCTCTCCAACAATACACCAACCTAGATCCCACCTCAGAGGAAGGACGCCAGGTCCTCATGACATATTTTTTGGCCCAATCCTACCCCAACATTAGGGCTAAGTTAAAAAAACTAGAACAGGGTCCCGCTACCCCACAGACCGAGATTTTGTCAGTGGCCTTTAAAGTCTTCCATAATAGAGAGGAGGAAAAAGAACGATGAAAACAAAAGGCTGACCTGGCCAATTTTCAAATGTTGGCCCCAATAATAAAACCATCTCCTGGACGCCTTTCGGGGCTCTCTGCCTCCAAAACTCCCCCTGGGGCATGCTTCAAATGCAGAAAGGAAGGTCACTGGTCATGATCCTGCCCCTCGCCCAGACCACCCACCACTCCATGCCCCAAGTGTCAAAGAAGGGGACATTGGGGCTCCGATTGCCCATTCACCCGAAGGGGAGATTGGCCAACCAAACCCCAGCCATCCTGGGCATCTCAGACACCTTTGGTAGGACTAGCCGAGGAAGATTGAAGGGGCCCTGGGTCCTTCCCGACCATCACCATCACAAAAAGTGAACCCAGGGTAACTATTATTGTAGATGGTTGTCCTATTTCCTTCCTCTTAGACACAGGGGCCACATTTTCGGTCTTAAAGGAATTTAATGGACCAACTACACCCAGTAGTTCTCCTATAGTCGGAGTAGGAGGAAAACAAATTTTTCCCCATAAAACACCTCCATTAACCTGTCACATTGAGGGTGTCCCATCCTCTTTCTCTCATTCCTTCTTAGTCATGCCCCAATGTCCCGTCCCTCTATTGGGAAGAGAAAGTCTCACCCAATTACATGTTTCCATCTCTGTATCCCCCTCCTCCTCCTCTGTAGCCTCATTCCTTTTAGCCCTCATTTCCGAGGACGACAAAGACACACCTTACCCCTCCTTAATTCATCCCATCAACAACATCACTTGAGATATCACCAACCCTTCTTTTGCCCACTGCGTTCCCATAACAATATGGCTAAAAGATCCCTCCAAATATATAAGTCAGTCTCAGTACCCCCTCAGCACCACAGCGCTTCACGGACTCCAACCCATTGTCAAGGACCTTCTCAGGAAGGGATACCTCCGCCCCCACTCAATCGCCTTTCAATACTCCCATACTGGTGGTAAAAAAGCCAAATGGCTCCTATCGCTTGGTCCAAGACCTCCATTTAATCAACTCCGCAGTCATTCCTATCCATTCCCTCGTCCCTAATCCCTACACCCTCTTGTCCCAGGTTCCAGCCTCTACCGCCTACTTCTCAGTTTTAGATTT
>NW_007736489.1:29534-30009 GCF_000696425.1 Galeopterus variegatus
TGGCCCCTCCTTCGCCCCAGTAGCATACCTATCCAAACAGCTGGATACTACTGTCCAGGGCTGGGCTCCCTGCCTTCAGGGTCTGTTCGCTGGACGTCTACTACAAAAAGAGGCTCATAAATTAACATTCGGTGCGCCCTTAACCATACTCTTGACTCACCATTTAAAAGACCTCCTCACCTAGAAGGCTCTACACTCCCTTCCCCCATCCAGAGTCTTAGGCTTACTCTCCTCTTTCCTAGAAAATCCTGAAATTTCCTTTCTCCCGTGCTTGCCCCTAAACCCTGCTACCCTTCTCCCTGTACCCTATCCACCCAACACCCCAATCCATAACTGCTTAGAAGCCCTCCAAAATTTTATTTCTTGTCACTCCTCTATCTCTGAGGGCCCCCTACCTGAGGCCGACTTCACATGGTTCACTGATGGATCCTCATTCAGAATTGACTACACAATCATAGAGGCTCAGCCATTACCG
>NW_007736489.1:31625-46623 GCF_000696425.1 Galeopterus variegatus
CTAGCCATCCCGTTACTTTCCCACCTCTGGGCGGAGCTCTGGAAACATCAGGATTGGCTGTTTCTAATCCTACCTCTTCCCAGAACAAACCTGTAGTACACCCTGGGGATTTAGTATTCCACACTCCCCCTGAACCACAAGATCCTTTAACTCCTAAGTGGGAGGGCCCTTACTCAGTCATTCTCTGCACCCCCACAGCTGCCAAACTTTCTTTACCAAACGACCAAGTAACTCCATGGATCCACATTTCCAGGTTAAAACCCTGCCCTCAAGGCTCACCGACGAATCTCACGGAACCTACAAGTGGGCCTGAAGTCCAGACCAAGCCCTCTCAAGAAAGCTATTCCTGCACCCCTCATCCTACCAACCCCCTCAAACTCCGTCTATCCCGACCTCCAGTCCTCCCACCCATACGCGGAAATGAATTCCCTTCTTAGCGTCTTCCTACCTTCCTTATTGCCCCTAAAGGGCACTCCCAACCCCTCCTACGTTTGGAAATTCGAAGTGTGAGAAACTTATACAGACAGTTAAAGACATCAACACTAAACTTGAAGGAGCCTTAACCTCCACCGCTGAGTCCCTCTCCTCCCTACAAAGGCAAGTTACCTCCCTCTGCGGAAATGAATTCCCTTCTTTTTTTTTTTTTTTTCCTTTTTGTCTTTTTTTCGTGACTGGTAACGGGATCGCAACCCTTGGTGTCACGCCCGCACCGTGCTCAACCAGTGAGCGGACCGGTCTCTATATGGGATCCGAACCCTCGGCGGGAGCGCTGCCGCACTCCCAAGTGCTGCACTCTACTGAGTGCGCCACCGGGCCGGCCCTGAATTCCCTTCTTAGTGTCTTCCTACTTTCCTTATTGCCCCTAAAGGGCACTCCCAACCCCTCCTACGTTTGGAAATTCAAAGTGCGAGAAACTTATACAGACAGTTAAAGACATCAACACTAAACTTGAAGGAGCCTTAACCTCCACCGCTGAGTCCCTCTCCTCCCTACAAAGGCAAGTTACCTCCCTCACTAAGATAACTCTCCAAAACTGCAGAGCACTAGACCTTCTCACCGCTGAAAAGGGAGGCACAAGCATCTTCCTCGGAGAGGAATGTTGTTAGTATGTCAATAAATCAGGCCTAGTTGAAACTAACATCATCAAACTCACCGATCTGGCCTCTAGCCTCCGGGCCATGTCCAACTCTAACCCCTTTTCTTCCTTTCTCCAAAACCCTCTCGTAACCTGAGTATGGCCTGTCGTAGGACCTCTAACTATTATTTTAATAGCCTGCCTCTTTTTACCCTGCATTCCAAGCCTTTTAACCAGCTTTTACTTAGAAATTACCAGCTGTTGGCCATGGAGGACCCCTCTCACTCCCTGCAGAATGCCTGACACATTGAAGTCACTGATGGCACTTGTTCCTAACCACCATAGCTGCAGATGCCTGTATGATCTCTCCCGCAACCTCTTACACCCACTGGACACAGCAGATGGCCGACTTATGGCTCCAAGGGACCTTCACGGATTTCTCCCCTCTTGAAATCACCCTATTTACCACTCTCCTTTGGGGTATAATAAAGGGCCTCCTTCTCCTCCCTGTTCCTCCCCCCTCAATGCCCCTCTCCCTGTTCCTCCCCCCTCAACGCCCCTCCCCAGCAGGAAGTAGCTTGAAGACCTCGACGACCTTACCCCCCAATAGAGGAAAAAGGGAGGAATGTAGGGTCCCATAAAACCCCAAAGGAGACATTCCCTAAAACATGGCACCTTTCCAGCTTCTCTTCCGGGTCCTAACATTCCCGCCGGTGCCAAAGTATGGCCTATCAAAATCATCACCCACCTTTCCAACCAATCAGCCACCACCCCACATACTAATGACCCTCTCCCAGAACTCAGCTCTCTATAAATGTATGCTTCACCCTCAAATAAAGTGGAACTTCTCTGATGAACTGTCAGCTCGGGTCCTGTCGTTCTTTCACTCCATGAACAAGGGCAGTTGCAAAAGCATATCTGTTGTCAGTATATATGTTAACAGCTTTATCTTTTCCATGCTTTAAAGCCTCTGTTAGGGCTATGAGTTCAGCCTTTTGAGCAGATGTTCTTTGGCTTAAGGCTTGAGCCCAAATGACCTGATCTAAAGTTACCATGGCTGTCCTGGCATACCTGATTCCATTGGAGATAAAACTGCTTCCATCAGTGAACAGCATTTCATTAGGCTCTGTCCAGGGCATATCAGTCAGGTCCAGCCAGAGGCCTTGGAGAGTTTTGATTGTTTTGAGGCCCTCATGGATGGGCTTGGTTGGGCTGTCATCCAGGTGGAGGGTAGCTGGATTTAGAGCCATAGTTTTTAGGGGCTGATCTAGAAGTAAAGCCTGATACTGGGTGAAGCAAGAGTTGGTGAGCCTACATTCAGGTGCACTTTGTAAGAGAATCTGTACAGAGTGAGGGGGCCACTAAGCATATGTCTTGTTGGCCTCTTTTACTAGTAAAGAAGTTGCCGTTATGGCTCGGAGACAGGTTGGCCATCCTGTGGCTACACTGTTCAACCTCTTGGGGAGGTAGGTGGTAGGCCTCTTCCATGGTCCCAGGGCTTGAGTGAGCACCCCCTTGGCAATGCTTCACATCTTGGCAACAAACAGGGTGAAGGGCTTCATCAAATATGGTTGGGGAATTTTAAATCCTTGGGGTAAGTGAGTTCAAGTTAATTGTCCCGAGTATCCTCCCCCAGGGTCAGTCCATTCAAAGGCAAAGAGAGGTTGGCTTACTTGGCCAGAGGGAGGCTGGAAAAGGCATCCTTGAGATCTAGCTTTTTGGTTTGTTTCTCTTCTGGGCTATCTCTGTCATTAAGGACCCTCTGGGCAATTTCAACCAGCTCAGATAACAATTTTCCTTTAAATCCTTCCTGTCTTTGAAGCTTTCTCCTAATGTCTGGGGCTGACTGGGTGACAAAGGCAATATTTATCATGCGCTGGTTTTCTGGGGTCCCTTGGTCCACAGGAGTGTAGGTCCTGTAAGCCTCCACAAGGCGTTCCAGGAAAGCGGTGGGGGTTTTGTTTGGTCCCTGAATAGTTTCACTTACTTTTGACAGGTTAGTGGGCTTCCAGGCTGCTGTGTGGAGTCCCCTAAGGAGAGTCTGGCGATACAGGTTGAGAGCCCCCTTACCTTGGTCTGTGTTTGGGTCCCACCCGAGTCTGTTAGAGGGGAACATGTGTTCAAGGCAAACGGGGTCATCAGAGGGTCAGCCATTGTGATTGGTTAGCTTTCAGGGCTTCCATCTGGATCCACTTGTGTTCTTCTGATGTGAAGAGAGTCTGCAGGAGCTGCTGACAATCATCCCATGTAGGCTGGTGGGTAAAGAAAAACAGGCCAGGAGGGAGATGAGGCCCTGAGGTTTTCTGAGAAAGGAGGATTTTGATTTTTCCAGTTGTAAACCATGAAGGGAGCCTGTTCTTGAGGAGTTCCAGGAGGCAAGGGAGCCTGTTGGAGCGAGAGGGGGGTTTGGAGGAACAGCAGGGAGAGGCAGTGCCACTTCAAGTATGGGAAACAGGCAAAGAAAGTCCAGAAACACACCCATAGTTCTGGTCAATTGGCTTTTAACAAAGTTGCCAGAGCAATTCTTTAGGAAAAAGCTATGTATATACCATGAAAACTATTTATACTACCATTTAAATATTTTATTTATATCTACCTAAATGTTGACATCCCATGTGTGTAATAGCATACCTTATTTTTCCACCCCATTTTATACCTTACACAACTGCTTTCATCACTTCTTCATCTGTCATTATCATCTCCTTAATAGTTGCACGGCATACCCAGCACTTTGTATGTATGGCCCTATATCCAAGTTCCTTTTGAAAATGTTACTAGTTTGCACCACTGCTGGTAACATGTGGGGATGTGTACCATACACTTTCATCTGGCATTATTGAATAAGAGCATTTTTCACCTTTGCTAATTTAATAGGGGAAAGGAATCTCATTTTAATTGCATTTTAAATTTTTAATTGATTTTTAAGAAGGTTGAACATTTTCCGGTAAGCTTCTTAAGCAATTGTATTCCCTCTCTTTGCATTGTCTGTGTGTGTCTTTCAATCATTTGTCTATGTGGCCTTAATACCTTCCTGTCACTTTGAACAATCTCTTACTATAGTAAAGATATCAATTCTTTGTTTTCATTTTGGCTGCAAATGCTTTTCTCAAGTTTGGCATTTTTTAAAATTATTTTTTGACGAGATTTCAATTTTTATGTAGTTCAATCCTGGTTTTTTTTTTCCTCAAGCCTATAAAATCTAACCCTGTGTAAACACTAGGGTGTTCCATTCTGGGATTTTTATTATTTTTTTAATATGCTTTAACTATTCTTCAATTTACTTGGGTGTGTTGTGTGAAAAGATCATCAAAAGTACCCCTTCCCCACTGTAAATTGCCCCCACATCAGCTATTAGTAAATGATGAATATGGTCATAATATTTTATAGCATAGGATTTATATCTGGCCTATCTACTTTGTTTCATTGGCTTGTCCCCCTGTTTTATCCTAGATCTATATCCTTTTTCATTTTTATAGCTATGTGTTGAATGACTGTTCCATTATTGTGCCCTAGAAAAGTATGTGTACGTATATGTATGCATCTTTATATAAAAAAAGTAATTATATATCATTTTCTGTTATTCTTTTAGATGACATTTTATGTTTATAAATTTTAAAATAGCCTTTTGATTATTATTGCAATGAACTAATAAGTGAATTAGAGAGGATTAACATTGTTACATTTAATCTTAGCATCCAGGAACATATTATCCTTTCATTTATTCAAGCTTTTGTATCAGTCAGTAAAGTTTTGTAGTTTTCATAAGGTCACAAGTTTTCCCTAGTTATTCCTACATGTTGGTGCAGTCGTGGGTTTCCTTGTGTAGGGTTTTATATTTCTCATAAAGAGCCAGTATCTTAGGAATGGGGTCACTTTAACATTGGCAAGAAATTCTGAAATTTTCATACCATACTAACTACATTGGGCTGTTTCATTGAAGCCTCCTATGATAACTCTTGCTGCATGCATTCGAGCCAGCCAAACTCTAGGCTTCTGGAAGCAGAGAGCAGGCTATTCTTCCCCCCATGCACCCAGCAGGTGGACAGCTTCACTCTGACATCTTTATCCAGGTAAAAAGTTGGGGGCCACATATACTCTTGAAATGATGAAATCTGGGGATTCTCTCTTCAGGAAAATGCAGAGAATCCTAGGAGTGTGGGTGGGTATGTGCATGTGTGCCACCTCTGTGTCAGCCATGGCCACATGCTGGGCCTCAGAATCTCTCCTCCCCTGATAGTTAAATGGGAAGCTCTGGATGTGGGGCCAGAGCTCAGGCCATCTGATAATCAGGTCTCCTACAGGTAAGACCTTGAAAGAGGGAAGTACAGGATCCATTGCTGTGGTGCCTGGCCCACTTCAGCTTTGCAGGTAAAAATTCAGGTTTGCAGTAAAGGGAAGAAAGGGCCTGAGCTGCAAAGAATCCTCTCAATGGGTTGCAAACTCATGCACCAAAAGAAGCTAAGTGGGTAGGATGGGGAACATGGTGAAGAGGAGGGGGACTAACCCCAGCAAAATGGCCTACTATTACCAGATCTTTTGATTTTTCAAGAGAATCTGGAATACTCAATTTTTATTTGAGGTCTCCCAGTATTCAAATGTAGGCAACCAATTAAAAAAAACTTCTGAGGACCATAAAACATTTGTGAGTTATGCCTGGTCTATAGGCACCATTTTGAGAAGAGTGGACTTCTATGGGCCAGATGTGCTGGGTGCTCATATGGTTTCTAGTCCCCATGCCTCCTGTCCTAACCAAGTGGAGATTCAAGCTGAGCAGTTTAGAAGAGGCAGTGATTTGCTCAACAGCCCACAGCTAGGAAGTGGTGGTGTCAGAACTGAATCCAAGCCAGGCCTGTGTGACTCCAGGCCGTGTTGTTACCTAGCCTATGGCTTAAGGCAGTGCTGCTCAGCGTGTGGTCCCTTGGCCAGCAGCATCCCTATTTCCTGGTGTAGGAGGCTGAATGGCCCCTAAAAAGATCAGTTACTAATCCCTGGGACCTGTGCATGTTACCTTATTTGGAAAAGGGGTCTTTTCAAATGTGATTAAATTAAAGATTTTGAGATGAAGAGATTATTTTGGATTATCTGGGTGGGCACTAAAGGGAAAGGGAGATCTCTCTCTCTCTCTCTCTCTCTCTCTCTCTCTCTCACACACACACACACACACACACACACACGCACACTAAGGTGAGGTCAAGACAGAGCAGAGAGATTTAAGGATGATTATGTTACCGGCAATGGGATCGCAACCCTTGGTGTTGCTCCCACACCTCGCTCAGCCAGTGAGCGGGAACCGGTCTGTATGTGGGATCCGAACCCTCAGCGGGAGCGCCACCGCACTCCCAAGCGGTGCACTGTAGCAGTTCGCCACCGGGCTGGCCCAGAAATGCAAATTCTAAGGCTCTACCCTAGACCCCCTGAATCAGAAACTCTTGGAACAGGCCCTGTACCCTGTGGATTAACAAGTTGTCCAGGGATTCTGTTGAAAGCTAGTTTTAAGACAAGGTTTGAAAATTCAGATGTGTACAGGGTCCATGCATTTTGTGCAAATATATGAATGGGCCTTGTGGCAGAATTGGGGAGTGTGTGCTTGACCTAAAGGCATTTACATTTTTAAAACATTTGAAGAGCCAAACAAAACATACTCATGGAAGGAACTTGGCCCATGAGCCACCAGTTTGTGATCTCAGTGACAGGGACCAGAATCAAGGTCTGGTTCTTAGTACAATGCTTGTCCCCATCCCTGGGCTCCTGAACAGGGGGCAAGGACCCTATCTGGGAAGATAACTCCCAGATGACACTGGGGCCCAAGTGGGAGCTTCCAGGTGAACAGATTGAGGCCCTGACCCCCAGGTTCTCGTCAATAAGAAGACATAGACTCCAGGCGGGAAGAAGGAGGCTTTTCTTCTCAGTGAGTATCCATTCTGATAACTAAAATCCCTTATCTATTAAATTCATGACACAAATGTTCAAACACCCACTATGTGCCAGGTGGGTACTGGGAATACTTTAGTTAACAAAACAGGCAAAAATCCCTGCCCAGATGGAGTATGTTTTGTTTGGCACTCCAACAGTTTTTGAAATATGAATGCCTTTAGGTCAGGCAGACACTTTCCAATTCTGTCACAGGTCCCGTTTACACATTTGCACAAAGTGCCTGGCCCCTGTAGGCACTGAGTTTTCATCCCTTTTTCAAAGCCAGTGTTTCTCAAACTTTTATGTGCAATACACAGTGAAAGTGAGGGTTAATTTAAGACTGGCTGGTCCAAGTAAGGCTCTCTGAGGAGGTGGCCTTTGAGCAAAGACCATTAGATGAGAAGTCAGCTGTGGAATACTGGGGAGGAGAGTGTTCTGGGCAGAGGAAACAGCATGAGCAAAGGTCCTGTGGTCAGAAAATAGCTTTGTATGTTGGTGAAGGAGATAGGAGAGCTGTGAGTGAGAGGGTGAGTGATAGGATCAGGTATGGGAGAAGGAGGTAGGGGATTAATCATCTAAGGCATGGTTTCTCACCTGGCACTGTTGACATTTGGGGCCGGGTAATCTTTGTTTTAGAGGGATGTCCTATGCGCTGTAATGTGTTTAGCAGCATCCCTGGCCGCTGCCCAGTGGATGCCGTAGCACCCCCTTCTCCAGTTGTGAAGCCAGAAATGCCACCAGACAGTGCCAAATGTTGCATGGGTGGTAAAATCACCCCCCACTTGAGAAGTGCTGATCTGGGGCCTTTTGTCCAGGCTTCCCTTGGCAGTGAGATAATCCCTCCCCATCTACACTGATTCACCTGAACCTCACCCAGTGTTGTTATGTGGGGAAAAAACAGAATGGGAAGAGGTGGCACTTTTATTTTTTTGGCCTCTTGTTTACACTATTGAACTCATGAATAAAGGCTTGATCATTGTTACTTCCAGTATGGCTTATCCTAATTGACCACCCTGATGCTTGCAGCTCTTGACAGCCCTAGGCTGGAGGGCCTCTAGGGAGCATTCTAGATGCTGGGAGTCACATCTGTCACTCACACCATCCATGCCGTCATTCTGTGGGGTGGGTAATAGCACCCCCTCTTACAGACAAGGACGCCAAGGCTCAGGGAGGTGACGTGACTTGTTCAAGGCCACACAACTAGTGGTGGCCGAGCTTAGATCCAAAACTCAAGGTTTATACATTTTAGTTACCCAAGCTCTTCAACACTCTGCAGAGCTGTCTCCGTCTACTGCTGTAAACCATGAAGCCATGCTGTAAACCATGCTGGATCTTTGTAGTTTATCCTCTACAGCTCTTGTATTTAGCAGATTATATATAGATATATTTAATTTTTTTTCCTTTTCTTCCATCTTCCCTTTACTGGAAAGAAGTCCATCCTGTTTGCTTGATCCAAAGAGTCAAGAAAATGACAATGCTTTTCACTGCCCCATCACAGCCCTCACGATCTTTTCTCACCTTTGGAACTCATTCTTACACTGAGAGATGAGATCCCTGGAAATTAGCAGCTTTAGTATTACATGGGGTATTTTCAAACAGCTAAATATTCATTCAGCTCTGAAGTTCCTAATAACTGTTGAAGAATCCCAACTTTTCTGTTAATATAAAGGTACTTCAAAAAGTTTGTGGAAAAATAGAATTAAAAGATAATACAAATCTTTCCATGAACTTTTTCAAGTACCCTCGTACATATTTTGAAAAAAATCATCTCTGGAACAAACTAAGCGAGATATCAACTGCGTTTACCTTCCTTAAGAAGCAAAAGGACCTCAGGCCTGCCAGAGTCATGAAAAGCACCGACTGGCACATGAGAAGCCAGGCCTAGAATTGGTCTGGAGATGGTCCTTCTACATCATCCTCACCATTAACTCAGTAATGTCCAGGAAAGGTGACTAAATAACAGCCTGAGTCCACAGAGCTATTCCTGTTTATAAAACTTATGTGACTCAGTGCATTGAGAGTTCTAGATGGGTGAATCTTATCCTAATATTGCCCATGACAAAACTGAGGCCCAGCTTGGAGATAAGGAGAACCAAGAACCGATCATGGCCTTCAGGGATACACACTAGAGATTCATTTAAGGATGCTGCTTGCTCTGAATGGAAAACATGCAGGAGGCTTAGTTATTGGAACAGAAAATGCAAGTGTTGGCACACAGAGAGAGAGAGAGCATGTAGGTGTGTTTCTTTTCTTCCAAATGGGAAAGTGGCTTTAGTCTACTGATCATTTTCATGTCAATAAAGAAGCTTCTTATTTTTTTGGAAGATGGGATTTTCATGCCTATTTTTCCAGAGGCTAACTCAGGAAACTTTATTTCATATAATTGTTTGGCTTACTCTACCATGACAACTGTTAGTGTCAGAGAGGAAAGAACCCTTCTGAATTCTCACATGCCCAAGGCCAGAGATTCTGGAAAACCTTAACACATGGATTTTAGGCTATTCAAAAAGCTGACACTGAACATGGATTATATCTCGTTCAGAAAATAGCTAACACAGCAAGCATTCGACTCCTGTTCTTAGAAAGGCCTGCTTTTGAGATTGGTCTTTGGGCCTCTGGGAACTAGCAGGTAAGCCATTTTCTACAGTATATGAAACTCATCCTAGGTGATAAGAGTAGCTCACTGTGTCTAACGTGCTTGTACAAATGATGTGGTTTATGCTGAATGCCTATTTTGCTCCTGGAAGTCTAGGTTTTTGATATGTGCTAGGCAGAGGGTGCAGACATGATCAAGCCCCAACAAAAACCCTAGACACTGGGTCTCTAAATGAGCTTCCCTGGTAATAAATATTTCACATGTATTGTCACAACTTATTGCAAGAGGAAGTAGGTACATCCTGTGTGACTCCACTGGCAGAGGGCTCCTGGGAATTTGAGCCTGGTTTCCTCCAAACTTGTGCTTTTCTCTTTGCACTTTGTGCTTTGTGTCCTTGTACTGTGATAAATCATAGCTGTGAGTGCAACTTATGCTGAGTTCTTGGAGTCTTTCTAACGAGTCACAGAACTTGGGGGTATGGTCTTGGGGATCCCTGACATATATTCCCATGATTAATGAACAATGTGATATCTCAGACTCTTGAGACCCAAATAAAGTCTAAAGGTCCCCTAGGTGTGATGTATTTTAGTGAGAATTTTTAAGTTAGCTGCCACAAAAGCATTCCTTAATCTCACTGCATCTATAGGATTTCTCTCCAGCATGGATCCTCTGATATACTTTAAGGGATGAACTATCCCTAAAGGCTTTCAGACATTCCTTACACTCACAGGACGTCTGGATGCTGTAGATCTGCTAATGCTTAGGCAAGGAGGAGCAGTGTCTGGAAGTGTCCCCACACTCCTTACATTTATGTATAAGAATTCTCCCCAATGTGAGTTCTGTGATGGAGGCTGAGGCAAGAGCTGTATCTGGAACTCTTCCCACAGTCACTGCATTTGTAGGGGTTCCCTCCTGTGTGGATTTTCCATTGCCCCATGAGGGGATCACCTATACTGAATGAGTTTTCTACATTTGGAGCACTTGTAGGGGTTCTTGCCTGTATGAAATATCTGATGGAGAGTAAAGAATGAGGCCTAACTGAAGGCCTTTTGTATTTACTACATTCATAGGGTTTCTCTCCCCAGTGTGGATTCTCTGATGTTGACTAAAGAACAACTGGTCACTAAAAGACTTCCTATGCTCATTACACCAATAGGAGTTCTCACTGGTGTGTAATCTCTGAAGGGAGATGAGGGATGAGCATTTGATGAAGTCTTTCCCACATTCCTTACAGAGAAATGGTTTCTTCCTCCTGTGAACTATTTGGTGTTCCCTGAAGGAGGACTCCACCGGAAGGCTTGGTCATCTATACTTGTATGGTCTCTCTCTGGAACAAAGCTGATACTGAATATGGTTTGCCCTCTGGGCTGAAGGTCCTCACATACTCACTGTGTTCTTAGGGTCTCTCCCCTGTGTAGATTTGATGGTGCTAACTAAGAAACCACTTGGAGCTGACCACACCCCCTGACCCCCGCCCCTGGACATCTGTAGCCTTTCTTCTCTGTGAGGTTTCTCCAAGATTTCACTGGGATTGGTATCTCTGGGTGACTGTCTCCTCTGCAGACCTCTGTGAAGTTGAAGTTCCAAGGTCCTTCCCATCGGAGTCTAATTTGGGGGAGCAACTCTTCAGAGATGTTGTGCTTTGCAGGCGTTCTATCCTCAGACCTGATTTCCCAGTCTGAAAGAACTTTTCAAAAATGTGAATTCTCTTAAGATACAAGACAAGACACTGATAACAAGAGAAGACTTCTCAGTTGCCATCTGTGAGCATCAGCTTTATGTGCCTTGAGCTCTAGTGCCCAGTGATTCAAACACTAATCCAGTGTTGCTGTGAAAGTATTTTGTAGATGTGGTTATCATCTACAACTAGTTAACTTTAAAAAAAAAAAAGGTTATCCTTAATAACATGGGTGGGCCTCATACAATCAGTTCAAGGCCTTAAGAACAAAAACTGAGATTTCCCAGAGAAGAAGAAATTCTTCCTCAAGACTACAACATCCACTCCTGCCTGAGTTTCCAGCCCATTGGCCAGCCCTACATAGTTTGTACTTGCCAGCCCCATCCATTGATTGAGCCATTTCTAGCTTATTGGTTCTGTTTCTCTAGAGAAACTTGATTGATATACCAGCTCTCTGGTGAGGTTGGACATCTGGGGGCAGACTGGAAAAGGGGAAGGCACCCAGAGATCATAACACCTGGGAAAGAAAGGTTGGCCCACATAGGAAAGAAAAATGGAGAATGAATCCAGTTTATCTGGGAGGGTGAGAACTTGGAAAGGGCAGATCGGAAAATCAGCTAGACAGCAGATCAGAATATTAGGGCTCAGAAAGTCCATATGGGCCAAGATGGACCCCAGTACCTCACAGCTGGGTTTCAGAGGAGTTGCATTATATGAACATTCAAACTCTGGGCAGTTATGAATCATCAGTGAGTCATGAAACCAATCTGTTGTTGGGTTTCTCAACCTTGACACTATTGACATTTTTTTTTTTGTCCTTTTTGAGACCGGCTGCACCACGCTCAGCCAGTGAGCGCACCAGCCATCCCTATATAGGATCCGAACCCGTGGCGGGAGCGCTGCTGCGCTCCCAGCGCCTCACTCTCCTGAGTGCGCCACGGGCTCGGCCTGACACTATTGACATTTTTAACCAGATAATCATTTCCTGTGGAGGGCTGTCCTGGGCATTGTAGGGTATTGAGCAGCAGCATCTCTGGTCTCTACACAGTAGATGCCAGTAGCACCCTCCCAGATGTGACAACCAAAAATGTCTTCAGACATTGCCACATGTCCCCTGAGGAGCAAAATCACTCCCAGTTGAGACCATTGCTATAGTGAGTTCTGACAGTTTTTAAAAAATGAATTAGAATGGGCTTGAATAGAAAATATCAGAGTGTATTGTATGTAATAATGATAAGTATTATTTTACAAAATTTTGGTTCCCATTATATGAGATGTGTATTTACTACATGTAGAGGGATGAGAAGTAAAATGCACTTTTCACCACAGGTTGTGGTAGAAACAAGTTTAAAGAACTCTGACGTAAAGGCAGTCAACTCTATCATGGGGGGAGGGAGGGAGGGAGAGAGAGAGAGAGAGAGAGAGAGAGAGAGAGAGAGAGAGAGAAAGGTATCACTGAATGCTAGAGCTGTCAGAAGTGAAGAGGGCCAGCCTGGGAGTGGAGCCAACAGAGGAGAAAACAGTCAAGAAACAGAGAATGAGAACCTGTAAGAAAGAGAACTAAGACAAGAAAGGATCACTTAAGCTCCTGGATCCAGCAATGCCTGAAGCCCCAGTCATACCTTAAGTTTTAAATTATGTCCACACTCAGAGAGGTGGAAGCATCAGGGGAAGGAGGGGCAAAGAGCCATGGAAAAGAAGCATGGAGCAGCTGCACCCCATCCCAAGACTGTTTTAATATTCCCAATGCTCCTTTGCTTTTGTACTTGAGGTGAGGTCTGACTGGACAGGTAAATCACTGCCTTTACCTTGCAATACCAGGTTCCTGTATTTCTTCAGCATGATGTCCTAGTATGGAGCCTTCTGGCCAAGAGTCAGTTGCCTCCATTCCTCCTAGGGGAAATCCACCACTACATCCTGGAATGTGATCTGCTCCTGAGATGACAAGTCCTCAGCATGACCAGCTCCTCAAGGGGCCATGAGAAGAGAGAGCTTGGTGTGGGGGAGGGAGTCAGAAAAGAAAATTGCAGATCAAGCTGTGCTCAGGGTTCACCTTGGCATGGTCAAGGCTGCACATGGTGATCCAAGTTCTAGAAGAGCCCATAGACATGTGGAATTTGTTCCCTCCCCACCATGAGACTCTACCAGAGAATCATGATACGTTTAACCTGACCAAGATCTATTAGCACCAACTTATGCCAGGCATCTTTCTAGGAACTGGGGATACTATCAGACAAGAACCTCTGCTCTCGAGAAGCCCACATTCAAGTAGGAGAAGAGTGACAAAAGCAAATGAATAAATAAAATGGTGTGGGAGATAACTCAACCACACAGGGGGCCGCAATACCAGGGGGAAGGTGGGAGGCCCAGAAAGGACCTTGACCAGGGCTGCAGGAATGCCCACAGTGTCCATGGCAGAGGCCTGAGACCCCTTCGGGGCCGGGAGGGTCTGAGAGACGAGGATTGCAGAAGACATGCCCCAGCCCTGTACTGAGTGCACAGAGAGGGGAGGGGTCCGGCAGAGGAGGAGGAGTCTCAGAAAAAAAGACGCACCCTCCAGGAGGCCCCATCGTGAGCACAAAGAGAGGGGAAATGCCCGGATAGCGAGGCGGAGACTTACAGATCTCACACACCCTGTCCGGCCGGCAAGACAGGATCCGGCTGCCAGGGCCAGAACTCAAGTAACAGGGAGAACTCCCAGAGCTGACCAGAGAGGAAACTTCCCAGTAAGGCCCAAGTCCCGAGGCAAACACACATATAGAACACTAAGGGCCATCTGAGCAGTCACAGAGTAGGCAAACCAAATTGACAAACACAGCCATACCTTAGTTAGCCAGAGGGTCAAACCTGTGCACAGTGAAACTCCCTGCCAAAATGAGTAAACATCCAAAAAAAGATACCAGAAATGCAAAAAACCAAGAAAGTACACCACCAAAAGTTAATAAAGCTCAAACTCTAGATCCTATAGAACAAGAAGCCCTTGAAATGAATGACAAGGAATTTCGAGTGATAATCCTAAAGAAACTGAATGAGATACAAGAAAACTCAGCTAGACAGCATGAAGAAATAAAGAAAAATATACAAAACCTGAGAGAGGAAGTGTACAAGGAAATCAATGTCCTAAAAAAAAATGTAGCAGAACTTACAGAACTGAAGAAGTTATTCAGTGAAATAAAAAACACAATGGAGAGTTTAACCAGCAGGCTAACGGAAGTTGAAGAGAGAACCTCTGTACTTGAAGATGGGCTGTTTGGAATAACACAAGCAGAAAAGAAAAAAGAAAAAAGTATCAAAGATATTGAAGGAAACCTGAGAGAGATATTAGACAACCTTAAACGCTCAAATATCCGAGTCATGGGTATTCCAGAAGGGGAGGAAAAAGGAGATTGTATTGAAAACATATTCAACAAAATAGTGGCAGAAAACTTCCCAGGCATAGGAAAAATCACAGATCTTCAGATCCAGGAAGCTCAACGATCCCCAAACGTATTCAACCCAAAAAGGGCTTCGCCAAGGCATGTTATAGTCAAATTGGCAAAACTCAAAGACAAAGAGAGAATCTTAAAAGCTGCAAGAGAGAAGCATCAAATCACATATAAGGGAGCCCCAATCAGGTTAACTTCAGACTTCTCAGCACAAACCCTAAAAGCTAGAAAGGAATGGGATGATATATTCAAAATACTAAAAGACAAAGATTGCCAGCCAAGAATACTCTACCCTGCAAGGCTATCCTTCC
>NW_007736489.1:47585-63766 GCF_000696425.1 Galeopterus variegatus
AAGACCTCCCATAGCCAAAGCAATTCTGAGTAAAAAAACATAAATCTGGAGGCATAACACTACCTGACTTTAAACTATACTACAAAGCTACAATAACCAACACAGCATGGTAGTGGTATAAAAACAGACATATTGATCAATAGAACAGAATAGAGAATCCAGAAATCAACCCACACACTTACAGCCATTTGATCTTTGAGAAAGGCACCAAGCCTATTCACTGGGGTCGGGACTGCCTCTTCAGCAAATGGTGCTGGGAGAACTGGATATCCATATGCAGGAGAATGAAACTAGAACCATACCTCTCACCATATACTAAAATCAACTCAAAATGGATTAAAGATTTAAATATACACCCTGAAACAATAAAACTTATTAAAGAAAACAATGCACTCTCAGCTCTTGAGGTTCAGTTGGAACTGATGACCTACTCCTCAAATTCCTAATTACAATAATTTGTTTTGGGATATGCACATGACCTAATTAATGTCAATTCACATCAACCCTGGAACATTTGTTAAAACCACTGGGAAAAGGTGTTCTTTTTCTGCTGGATGGCTTAGCTAGTAGGCTATGAGACTGTGGCTGCTTGGGGGCATCTTCTGTCATAAGATTTGGGTTGAATTGCAAAGAGCCTATTACACTATGCTAAGAAGTATGGAGGCTTCACCCTGAAGTTGAGGCATCTCTAACTTTTTCACCAAAGTATCTATATACAGGCGAGAAGAACAAATTAGATAACTGTTCATTCTGAAGTGCTGAACTTGTGACTTCAAATGCAAAATTTCCCTAACAACTCTTTTCTCAGCTAGTACACATACAAGTACTCATTTATTTATACTTTAATTATTTGTTTTAATGTTTAATAAATTCTTCTCTCCAAACAATTTTAACCTTGTTAATCCCAGGAAATTCTTCTTGTTTAACCTGTGAAAAAGAAATTCCACATGTTCTCACTCATTGGTGGGAGCTAAAAATAAACAAATTAATTCACCCACATACACACACAAAAAAGAAAAAACCGGGGTGGGGGGAGAAGATATAACAACTATACTTTTTCGAAGTTCTTACAACAAGCAAACGGAAAGGACATTCTTGGGGGTGAGGAGAGAGAGGGAGGAGGGAGGGAGGTGTCGGTGATGGGCCATAATAATCATATACATTGTATATTGACAAAATAAAAATTTAACGAAAAAAAAAAAAGAAAAGAAAAGAATTTCCCCAGTCTTTAGGAGTACCTGTGGCAACAAAAATACAAATAATTTTGAAAACTGAAAAAAAAAATATATATATATAGCATGCCAGATGATGCTATGAAGAACAACAAGCAAGTAGGGGATGAAGGAGGTTTTAGTGGGAGGAGATTCTAAATAGAGTGATCAGGAGAGCCTTTTCAGAAGGTGACCTTGGACAGAGACTCAAAGAAGGTGACGAAGTGTGTGCCATGTGGCTATTGGGCAGATGGGCCCACTGCTATTTTAAAATTTAGAAGAATTTGCACAAAAATCCAAATGATCGGTGTCTCTCAAAAACTGAGGGGCTCTCACAGTGCAGAGCCTGGATTCCCATAAAGTTGACAATGGGCTGGAGCCAGGCCATGGTGTCCCCTTTAGATGGGCTAGATTTTCTGATTTTATACAGTAGAACTTTCCCCATCCCCCCAATTTTGGGGATCTCAAACTCAAATGCCTCCAGAGCCCAGCCAGCTAATAAAAATGAGTGAAGTGGGCTGGCTGAATGCTTGCTCCTATTTTTCTTGAAACCCATGACCCTTCTCCCTCTTGCTCCCATATCTCCCTTTTCTGATAGAAGTAATTCTCTATATAAGACTTGTAACAGTGATGGGGTGGTGATACATTACAACTGAAACATGACATGGGTACCAGCAACACAATAGGCAAGGTATGGACTGTGGCAAACAGGACAGCCCTCCATCCAACTCAGCTAACAGTCATCATCAGAGAATGCTGGCCTAGTGTTACCAGATTTCCTGATTTTTCATGAGATACTGGATTTTAGATGTTGTCAAATAACTAAAAACTTGTGGACCATTGCCAGGCTGGCTTTGCTGCCAGTTTGTGACTTCAGCTCTTTCCTCTGAGTGTGATCTCTCTCTGGGGCTCTGCTGGCTGAAAGAAAGCAGTACAGCCTGGGTCTGACAGCACAGCCTCCAGAGCCAGGCTGTGTGACCTTGTGCAAAGTCTGCAATCTCCTATTCCGCAGTGTCATCATCTGTAAAAGGGGCATGTACTATTATAGAATGCACCCCTCATAGAGTTGTTGGTGAGGATTCAATGGACTAATATAAGAGAAGTGCTTAAAACTGTTTGCATGTGTGGTGCACACAGGAAATTCTCAACAAACATTCCCTTTTGTGTTTTTATTTTTTAGTGGTTATGAATATTCATGAGGTACAAAGCTGACTGTCACCACTCATGGACAAGTTGTGATGGCCAGATCCATACTGGCAGCATATCCATTATTGCAAATTGCCATTATATCCCATGTTCCCCATCCCCTTTCCCCCCACTTCACTTTGTATCCCTAGGTATGTTTTCTCCCTCCACAAGCCCAATGCACCACTGTGATCCTTCTTTCCTTCCTTCTTTCTCTCTTAGCTCCCACTTATTTGTGAGTACATGCAGTATTTTTCCCTTTGTGCTTTGCTTATTTCACTCAACCTAAGTTTCACCAAGCTCATCCACGTTGTTGCGAATGGCAGAATTTCATTCTTTTTTATGGCAGAGTAGTATTCCATGGTGTATATATACCACATTTTCCATATCCAACCATCCATTGATGGACATTTAGGTTGGTTCCATATCTTGGCTATAATAAACAGAGCTGTGATGAGCATGGGAGTGCAGGTATCCCTTTGACAAGATGATTTCCATTCCTTTGGGTATATGCCCAGAAGTGGGATTGCAATCCTGAGCAAAAAAATTAAAGCTATAGGCATAACACTACCTGACTTCAAATTATACTACAAAGCTATAGTAACCAAAACAGCATGGTACTGGCATAAAAATAGACACTCAGATCAGTGGAGCAGAATAGAGAATCCAGAAATCATCCCTTAGGCTTACAGCCACCTGATATTTGACAAAAGCTACAAAAACATATATTGGGGAAAAGACTGCCTCTTCAATAAGTGGTGCTGGGAAACTTGGATATCTATATGCAGAAGAATGAAACTAGATATGCACCTCTCACCATATACTAAAATCAACTCAAAATGGCTTAAAGACCTAAGCATAAGGCCTGAAACTCTAAAATTACTAAGGGAAAATATAGGAGAAACATTTCAGGAACTAGGTCTGGGCACAGACTTTATGAACAAGAGCCTGAAAGCACAAGCAACAAAAGAAAAAATAAACCGATGGTACTATATCAAACTAAAAAGCTTCTGCACAGCAAAGGAAACAATCAACAGAGTGAAATGACAACCTACAGAGTGGGAGAAAATTTTTGCTAACTATGCATCCAACAAGGGATTAATACCTAGAATATACAAGGAACTCAACCTCTTTGTGGTTTTAAAATATGGTCACAAATTCTCTAATGCTTCTGTCTTCAGGAGGTGGAGCCCAATTCCCCTCCTCTGTGGACTGTACTTAGTGACTCACTTCTAACAACTAGAATGAGGCAGAAGTGAAGACTATGTTGTAAGAAGGCACTGTGGCTTCCTCCTTCCTCTCTTGGATCACTTCTTCTTGTGGCAGCTGGCTGCAATGTTGTGAGGACACTCAAGCAGCCCTCTGGAGAGGCTATGGGATGAGGAACTGAGGCCTTCTGCCAACAGCCATGGAGTGAGCCACCTTGGAAGTAGATCTCAGACCCAGTCAGGCCTTCAGATGACTACAGCCTCATGAGAGACACTAAGCCAGAACTACCCAGCCAGGCTACTCCTGGATTCCTGACCTACACTAACTGTGGAGTACTAAATATTTGGTGTTTTAAGCTGCTAAGTCTTGGTGTAATTTGTTTTGTGGCAATAGATAACAATATACCTACTATGACTATCTTTGCCTTTTAGCTCTTAGCTTGAATGTTACCTCTTAGAGAGACCATCCTTCACCACCCAGCTAAATGCTCCCCTCTGACTCCCCATTCTGTCCCTTCACCCTGTTTGATTTTCTTCACAGCACTTACTACCATGTGAAGTGAATGTGCCTGTGTGCTTGTTTACTGTCTCTTCGCACCATTCCTGGTCTCCCACAAGCGGGACCTTGTTGGTCTCAATCAGAGCTGCATCCAGTGCCTGAAGCAGTGCCCAGCACACAATAGGCCATAGGTGGATATTTGCTGACAGATGGATGAATCATGCCCACCATCATACTATGCACCAGGCAAGCATGCTCTATACATGGCAAGGAACAATGTCCTGTGTCTCAGAACTGAGGTGGCGTTCCAGAGAAGACAAGCAACAGCCAACTTACCAGGGGCCTCACAGTCGTAAGCCCAGGAACCATCCCCTCCTCTTCAGAGGAGGCCTGAAACCTGAGCTGGGGAGGAGGAAAGAGCTGTTAAGAGACAAGGAGCCCTGCCTGGCCACCTCTTCACAAATCTAAGGGCAGCCATATCCCCTTTATTGGGCAGAGAAAGGTACATGGCCATTGGTTCTTATAGCTGATCCAAGTTAAGGGCACAAACTCTGGAGCCACAGTATCTGGGTTTGAACCCCAGTTCTGCTACCTACTAGGTATGTGACCTTGGACAAGTTCTATCTCTGAGCTTCAGTTTTTTTATCTGAGAAATGAGGATAAGAACAGAATCTACCTGTACAACAGTGGTGAGCATAACATGAGTTAGTTAATGCAATAGATGGTATTTAAGGCCCCCAGTTCTTCACACTCCCATAACCATGTGCTTGGCCATGTATCTCTGCAGTGGCCTCTCACCCTGGGCACAGTGTACTTCCCCAACTCTTGACTTTGGCTTTGCCCACGTGACTTGTGTTAACCAACAGAATGAGGTGGAAGGGCAAGTATGTCACTTTCAAGTTCAGTCCTTGAGACGTGCTTGAATGAGACACACATTTCTACTTTTCCTCTTGTGCATCTGTGATAAGGCATAAGAAAAGTGTGTCTGGTCCCAGGAGGAGGATAGGAAACATGTGGAAAAGAGCTTCCCTGGGAAAGCCCATCCATAATAGAGCACTACATCAAATTGCAGAGGCATGAGCGAGTCCAGTCAACCTACAGGCGTGTGAGAAATCGAGTAGCTGTTGCTCTGGGTGTTTTGCTATGCAGCAATAGCTAGCACATACAGTTAAGATAGCTAAAGGACTTGGGTCAGTGATCATTCCCCACCCTGAGCCAGGAAGAGAAATGGGAAAACGGTATTTTATTTCACTGACTGAGGAGCTTAATGAGGCACAAAATGGGTTGCATTGCATTCTGAAAACCACACAGCAGCAGGGCACAGAATCATCAAGGCAGCTGGCTGTGGGGACAACTCAGTTCTGAGCTCTGTTCCCAAGAATAGAATGATCATTTAAAGGTATAACATAGACCCTGTCACTGCTCTGTCCTAAACCCTCCAATGGCCACCCAAAGTTCTCACCATGTAGCCTACAAGCCAGCAGTGGCCTCATGCACTCACAGCCTCCACTGCAGCCACACTGCCTGGCTGTTCCTTGGCACACCAAGCTTGTTCCTGCTTCAAGACCTTTGTTCTTGCTGTTCCCTCTACCTGGAATACCCTCCCTTCAGATTTTCCCTCCAGGATATTCTCATCACTCAGAACTGAGTCTAGATGTCCCCTCCTCAGAGAAGGTGTCTATGCACCAAAATTCAAGTGGCCCCCAGCCCCTAAGTCACTCTGTTCTATCGCCCTCTTTTCAGAGTACTTTTCAATGACTGACATTATCTTATTGCTTTTCCTTGACCATCTTCCTCACTAGAATGTACATTCCATGACAGCAAGAACCCATCTGTCGTTTCTACCTCTGTAAAACCAGTGTCTAACTTGATGTCTGGATTATAATGGAAGAGATAGTAGTTGTAAAAATAAAAATAAGAGCAAATATTTACTGGAATTCCTTTTACATGAGAGAAGTCACACACACACACACACACACACACACCATTCACTTCTTCAAGCAGGTACATGTTAGCCGCTCACACAGACATACCACATTACATGCTAACAGGTATCACAACAGTCACACCTAATCCCCCATCATGTAAAGCCAAACACACAAAATCTGATACAAAACCAGACATGTAAATCACACACCATCACATGGAGACACACTGAATCACTCAACACTACATTCCCTGTCATACAAAAACTACCATTCAATCACAGACACAAAGGTCTCACTCAGACAATCACACATGAGCACACAAAATAAACTAGACCCTACCCTTGCCACACACAAATTTCCATTCAATCATAGACACATCATATTTGGGGAAAAATTCAACATACACACGTGAAATAATGATGCACACATAATTACATACAATTTCACCCACAAAATTACTCTGCTTACGGGGCCAACCCGGTGGCCCACTGCTACAGTGTGCTGCTTGGGAGCGCGGTGGCGCTCCCGCCGAGGGTTTGGATCCCACATACAGACCGGTTCCCGCTCACTGGCTGAGCGAGGGGCGGGCGCAGCACCGAGGTTTGCGATCCCGTTGCCGGTCCCCGGTCCGGTACAGGCGCAACACTGAGGGTTGCGGTCCGTTGTCGGACACGAAAAAAGACAAAAAGACAAAAAAAAAAAAATTACTCTGCTTACCCATGTATCCCTTCATGAATCACACTGACAAACAGATTGCACTATTGCAATCACACACTGATACCCCCCAAAATCACACTCACAGGAAGGCTTAGCAAATACAACTTCACAGAGAGAAACAGGAGCCTTCTCAGCAGAGAAGTCTCACCAACAGTAAAAGGGATTACAAAAGATGGAGAGAAAAATCTCCATGTACTGTGCCTTGGCCATTCTCCCAACCTTGCAGTCATAGTGTCACCATATACAGAGCCTGACCTCTTGACAACTAGACTTCACTTTTTGCTTTGCAACCCTCCTGCTGGTTACCTTCCTCGCCTCAGCACACCCTGGGCTCTTGCTGGCTCTCACATCTGACCTCCAGCCTGCGGGCCTTTCTCTCCGTGCCCACTCTATCCTTGATGAACCCTGGATGGGCATGACATGCTTCCAGTTGGTGATCAGGGTGGCTTATTTTACCTTATTCGTACCCCATGAAATAAGAACTATCTTTGTCCCTATTACACAGGTGAGGAAACGCATGCACAGAGACATTCCATCACAAAGCTGGAGCTGGAATTCGAATCCGGACTGCTGAAGCCAGAGCTTATACAAGCAACCACATGCCTGCACATAAATACAGACACACAAGATGCAACCTGTACACCGACAAAAATGATGGCCCTAAAGACAGAAATCAGACATTGTCACCCACAAGTGACCTCGAGACACCAAAAATTAGGCACATATAGACCACAGAACACACAAAAGAACATTTGGTTCTAAGCTCTCTACATGTGTTGACTCATTTAGTCCAAATGACAACTTATGAGGGAGGGACTGTTATTATTCATCAATTAGTGCTCAAGGTAACTTAGGTACACAGAGATTAAGCAACCTGCCTAAGGTCACACAGGAAGTGCAGAGGTGGAATTGGAACCCACTCATTCATCCCACAAGGATTTACTGAGCACCTACAGGGTACCTGGCACAATTCTAGGCACTAAAGATAACAGCAGTAAAAAAGGGACAAGAAAAATCCTTGCCCTTCTAACACTTCTATCTAGTGAGTATAGACTATTGACTTCATGCTCTTAGCCCCTTTGCCCGCAGCTTCCAGTTTATACTGGCCACGGGCCTATCAGACACACACTTTCACAAAGACACTCTTAGGGACAACCAAAAACACAGATGCACCGAAACACCAGCATTCACAAAAATCTTGATCACCAAATGATGGTCACATGTTGCTATAACCTCACACAGACAGAAGCAACAACACAAACTCACACAATTACATGACCAGGCACTGTCGATATTGGGCAGACATACCCAATGTCATGTGGCAGGAAGGCAATGGTCACTCATGGACAAAATTATGTACAAAACTAAACTAACCCCTTGAGAGTCACCTTCAGGCACACACAAAATGCCATCTAAACCTTCACACCAAATCACCCCTGCAGCCACACTCCTACTCATAGGGGGAAGAGCATGCATTCAGGCACATACACAGCCAGGCACTTTATTTACAAACAAAACCTTAAAATTCAAGACAAATGGGACAATGACATAGCTGCGGGCACAACTGCAGAGGAACACACATTCATACACAGACTCACCAACAAGGTTTAAAAACACAAAGAATGATACAATCCCTGCCCACCATCACCACTCATTCCTTACCTACTAGTTAGCCTCACACAGAGACACATATAACAACAAATGAACGAAATCAGACACAAAATCACAACCATATACAAACCAAGTGATGCACAGATTACACATCCTCACACCACACACACTTCCACTCAGTCACAGACACACCAGAACAGCCCTTGGACAAATCAAAGTCCCCCTCAGAGAATAACAGAGGGACACACAAAATCACAAACTATGTGCTCTAGTCACACACAAACTTCTACTCAGTCACGAACACACAAAGTCACACTTCAAAAAGAATCCACAATCACACTCCCTCCTAACACCACACACATAATCTCATGAACTAACTCATACCCCAGTATAGATCACACTGACACACAAATCAGCTAATGCAACCACATACTGAAAGCAAAAATCCATACACACCTGATACCATCACAGAGAGCCACAAGTCATGCTCACGATCTACAGGCATGTAAGAGCCGCCCCAGCTTGTGGGCTCGCATACACCTACACACACTCACAATTGCTCGCTCAGACACATTCATTCACCCCAGCACATACTCTCTCTTGAACAAACACATCTCTCACACACACACTCATCTATCCACACTTGCTTACGCACATGCTCACCCACACATACAGACACACACTACCATTCATTCACACTCACCTGCGTGTAATTCTGACATGTTCACCTATACACATTACCGCACACATTCACCCTCATGTTTGCTCACACAGACACACACTAGCCCCTCCCACTCACTCCCACACACTTGTCCACGCATATGGTCACACTCATGCTAGTTGGAACACACACACTCACCCATACACACTCGCGTACCACACACACTCACCCTTCACATGCCCAGCAACACATGGATGTCCCAACCAAAGCCAATCAAAAGCAGAAGCGAGGCACCTGGGTGAGGCACCTAGGGAGCTGGAGTCTAAAGACGGGTTCACAGGCGCACTGCCTTCTGGCACCCAGACTCTACCCTCCCCAGAATAAACTACCAGTACCCAAGTCCTTGTCTCAGTAATACAACAAGGTAATTTCAAATAATCATAAGGGCCTTGTAAGCAATAAAAGGGGAGATATGAGAGAGGGGGAAGAGGTGATGTCACTTTGAGCCACAGTCAGGAAAGGTCTTTCCAAAGAGATGACATTTGAAATGAAACTCAAATATGAAGAGGCAGCTATGCCCCTATTTGGGGAAAGGTATTCTTGGCTGAGGAAAGTACAAGTGCAAAGGCTCCGAGGCAGGGAGAAGATTTGGTGTGTTTGGAGAACTGATGTAAGGCTAGCATAGCTGGGAATAAAAGAGGCAGAGGAGAGTGTGCTAGAGGAGGCTGGAGAGCTGGATGGGTTTCAACCATGGAGACCCCCTGGCAGTGTGAAGGCACTGAAGGGCTGCAACAGGAGCCCTGAAATGACCTGATTTGTATCTTTAACAGAACCCTGTAGCTTCTAGGTGAAGGTTGGGTTTTGGAGGGTAAGAGTGAAGGCAGGGTGACTAGGCAGGAGACTGTTGTCATGGTTCAGGTCAGAGATGATGGAGTACTGGGTTTGGATAGTGGTCATAGGAATGGTATGGAGTGGATGGATTTGGAATATACATTGAGGGTAAAACTGACAAGACTTTTGGACATACTGGATGAGGAGGGTGGTGGGGAGAGGTGAGAGAGAGAGAAATCAGTGTGCCTGCTGGATTTTTGCCCTGAGTGACTGAGGGATGGCAGTACTACTAACTGAGATGAAAACTGGGAAAGGTACAGGCATGGAGGAGAAATAAAGGGCTGTATTTTAGATGTGTTAAGCTTGAAATACCTGCTACATATTCATTCAACATGATTCCACAACAATTGATTCATTCACTAACCAATCATTTCTTAAGCCACTATTACATGCAGATGCAGTGTTTGGTCCCGGTGAACTGTGTGCTGGAGCAGGCTAGTACCAGCTCACAAGAGCCAATTGTTAAATATTCAAGAGTGTGCAAATAAGTGGTTAACTATCAGAGCTTGACATTAGCCATGGCAAGAATATTTAAACTATGAAAATTAGTAAATGCTACAATTATTTTTTTACAGAGAACTAGTTTATCAGCACACACTGGATAATGATAAACAAACAAAAAAAAACATAACCCCTACCTTCATTCAGTTTTCTTTCCAGTGTCAGGGAGAGATTTTTAACAAATAATTAAAATTGCAATGCATATTTTGAAAGAATGAGTGCTGAGAGAGACAGAATGGGAAGAAAGATAACCTAGATTGGCCAGAAGGGGTGATCAGGAAGTGACATTTGTGCTGTGATCTGAAGGCTAACGGGCATAGTTCAACATGGAAAATCAGTATGTTTTATTGATAAGGTGTCATGGGTTTTTTTTTGTTGTTGTTGTTTTTTGGTGGGGGACTGTGGTGGCCTCTTAGAGCTGAAAGTGACTCCAGGATGGCATCCAGCAGGAAAGGGGAAAACTCAGTCCTACAACCACAAGGAACTAGATTCTGTAAACAACCACTTTAGGTTGGAAGAGAACCCCAAGGCTTAGATGAAAATACAGCCTGGCCAACACCTTGATTTCAGTCTTGTAAGACCCTGAGCAGAGGACCCAGCTATGTTCTTCCTGGATTTCTGAAGCATGGAAACTGTGAAATTTATTGTACTCTGCTATGCAGAAATAGCAAAGTAACATAGACTGGATAAATCATTATCTGGGCTTAAATGTATGAAATAAGACTCCTAATGTGGAATTCATCTGACTCATTATACCTAAGTATAATTCCCATAGAAAAAATAAGTTGTTGTATCTCATGGAAGAAAATAGAAATCTTTTCACATCATGGTTTCCATAATCCTTTGGTGTTCTTTCTCCTCACCTAAAACTCACGCTCCTCCAAATCTGGAGGACAGAGATGAGCATCCCATTATCAAGCTTTCCTTATTTATAACAGAAGGGTCCATTACCCTCCTTGACATCCAAGGCCTGAGTAGAAAGACATAGCTTGTTAGGAACAAGGCCTATAATGTGCCATGCTAAACTCTAGCCTTCCATAGAAGAATCCCTTGAGTATTTAAACTTAGCCAAAGGAGATATTTACCACGGGATTTATCAAACTCAGCCCTATTGACATTTTGAGTCAGATAATTCTTTGTTGTGGGGAGGCTATCTTGTGCATTGAATGTTATTTATTTATTTATTTATTTATTATGAATATTCATGAGATACAAAGCTGATTGTCCCTCCTCCTACGCATGATGTGGGGGCCAGATTCATACTGAGGGCATACCCATTACCAGAAATTACTTTTGTACCCTTTGTCCCCTCTAATTTATCCCACAACCTTCCTCCCCTTCCCCCTCTTTCTTCAACTCCAATTTGTAGCCCTGGCAATGTTCCCTCCCTCTGTTGGATCATGGCACTACTGTGGTCTTTCTTTCCTGCCTTCCTTTCTCTCTTAGCTCCCACATATGAGTGAGCACATGCAGTGTTTATCCCTCTGTGCTTTGCTTGTTTCACTCAACGTAAGTTTCTCCAGGTTCATCCATGTTGTTGGAAATTGGGAGTATTTCATTCTTTTTTATGGCAGAGTAGTATTCCATTGTGTATATATACCACAGTTTTCTTATCCAATCATCTATTAATGAACATTTAGGTTGGTTCCATATCTTGGCTATTGTAAACAGAGCTGCAATAAACATGGGAGTGCAGGTATCTCTTCGATTTGATGATTTTCATTACTCTGGATATATACCCAGAAGAGGAATTGCTGGATCATATGGAAGATCTATCTGTAGTTGTTTGAGAAACCTCCATACTGTTTTCCAAAGTGGTTGAACTAATTTACATTCCCACCACCCGTGCAGTAGTGTTCCCTTCTCTCCACACCCTTACCAGCATTTGTTTTTTGCCATCTTTTTGATCATAGCCAGTCTAACTGGAGTGAGGTGGTATCTCAATATGGTTTTAATTTGCATTTCCCTGATGACTAGTGATGTTGAGCATTTTTTCATGTATCTGAGAGCTGCAATAAACATGGGAGTGCAGGTATCTCTTCGATTTGATGATTTTCATTACTCTGGATATATACCCAGAAGAGGAATTGCTGGATCATATGGAAGATCTATCTGTAGTTGTTTGAGAAACCTCCATACTGTTTTCCATAGCGGTTGTACTAATTTAAAGTCCCACCAACATTGCAGTAGTGTTCCCTTCTCTCCACACCCTTACCAGCATTTGTTTTTTGACATCTTTTTTATCATAGCCAGTCTAACTGGAGTGAGGTGGTATCTCAATATGGTTTTAATTTGCATTTCCCTGATGACTAGTGATGTTCAGCATTTTTTCATGTATCTGGTGGCCATTTGTATGTCTTCCTTTGAAAAATGCCTATTCAGCTCCTTTGCCCATTTTTTAATTGGGTCATTTTTTTTTTGTTGTTGTATACCTGCTTGAGTTCTATGTATATTCTGGATATTAGTCCCTTGTGGGATGCATAGCTGGCAAAAATTTTCTCCTACTCTGTAGGTTGTCTTTTCACTCTGTTGATTGTTTCTTTTGCTGTGCAGAAGCTTTTTAGTTTGATATAGTCCCATTTGTTTATTTTTTCTTTTGCTGCTTGTGCTTTCAGGCTCATGTTCATAAAGCCTGTGCCCTGACCTAACTGCTCAAGTGTTTCACCTATAGTTTCCCTTAGTAACTTTACAGTTTTGGGTCTTATACCTAGGTCTTTAATCCATTTTGAGTTGATTTTAGTGTATGGTGAGAGATGCATATCTAGTTTCATTCTTCTGCATATGGGTATCCAGTTTTTGGGAAACCACTTGTTGAAGAAGCAGTCTTTTCCCCAGTGTAGATTTTTGTTGCCTTTGTCTAATATCAGATGGCTATAAGCCTGAGGAGTGATTTCTGGGTTCTCAATTCTACGCCACTGGTCTGAATGTCTATTTTTAAACCAGTTCCATGCTGTTTTGGTTACAACAGCTTTGTAGTATAATTTGAAGTCAGGCAGAGTTATGCATCTGGCTTTGTTTTTTGTGCTCAGGATTGCTTTGGCTATTCAGGGTCGTTTGTTTTTCCATATGAAAAGTAAGATTTTTTTTCCATTTCTGTGAAGAATGTTATTGATATTTTGATGGGGATTGCATTGAATCTCTATATCACTTTGGATAGTATAGACATTTTCACAATGTTAATTCTTCCAATTTAAGAGCATGGAATATCTTTCTATCTTTTTGTGTCTTCTTTAATTTCTTTCAGAAGTTGTTTGTAATTCTCATTGTAGAGGTCTTTCACCTCCTTGGTTAAATTGATCCCTAGGTATCGTATTTTTTGGTGACAATTGTAAATGGGCTTACTTTCTTTATTTCTCTTTCTGTTAGTTCATTATTTGAGTATAAAAATGCTACTGAATTTTTGCTATTTATTTTGTATCCTGCAATGCTACTGAATTTATTAACCAGCTCTAGGACTTTTTTGATAGTCTTTAGGTTTTTCTATATATAGTATCATGTCATCTACAAATAGGGAAAGTTTGACTTCATCTTCCCCAGTCTGGATTCCCTTTATTTCTTTCTCTTGCCTGATTGCTCTGGCTAGTACCTCCACTACTATGTTGAATAGAAGTGGTGAGAGTGGACATCCTTGTCTTGTTCCTGCCCTTAAGGGGAAGGCCTTCAATTTTTCCCCATTCTGAGTAATACTGGCAGTGGGCTTGTCATAAATGGCTTTTATTGTGTTAAGATATTTTCCTTCTATACCTAATTTGTTGAGAGTCTTTATCATGAAGGAATATTAAATTTGTCAAATGCTTTTTTAGCATCTATTGAGATAATCATATGGTCTTTGTCCTTGAGCTTGTTGTATCCCATTTACTCACTTTCATATGTTGAACCATCCTTGCATCCCTGGGATGAATCCCACTTGATCATAGTGTATAATTTTTTTTAATATGTTGCGGTATTCTAATTGCTAATATGTTGTTGAGGATTTTAGCATCTAAGTTCATCAAGGATATTGGCCTGTAATTTTCTTTTTTTGTTGTTGTGTCTTTATCTGGCTTTGGTATCAGAGTTATGTTGGCTTCATAGAATGAGTTTGGGAGAGTAGCATCTGTTTCAATTGTTTGGAACAGTTTCATGAGAATTAGTATTAATTCCTCTTTAAAAGTTGATAGAATTCAGCTGTAAAGCCATCTGGACCTGGACTTATTTTTTTTGTTGGAATATTGCTAATTACCGCTTCAATCTCCTTGCTTGTTATTGGTCTGTTCAGGTTTTCTGTCTCTTCTTGGTTCAATCTTGGAAATTTACATGTGTCTAGAAACTTCTCCATATCTTCCATATTTTCCAGATTTTCAAATTTGTTGTCATACAGTTGTTTATAATAGTCTCTAATGATTTTTTGTATTTCTGTGGTTTAAGTTGTTATGTCTCCCTTTTCATTTCTGATTTTTTTTATCTGGGTCTACTCTCTCCTTTTTTTTTTTTTTTTTTTGTTAATCTAGCTAATGGTGTGTCTATTTTGTTTATCTTCTCAAAAAACCAACTTTTAGTTTTGTTGATCTTTCCTATTGTTTTTTTGGGGTCTCTATTTCATTTAGTTCTGCTCTGATCTTAATTCTTTCTTTCTGTCTGCTGCCTTTAGGTTTGGATTGTTGTTTTTCAAGTTTCTTTGAGGTGTAGCGTTAGGTCATTTATTTGGAGTCTTTCCATGTTTTTGATATAAGTATTGACTGCAATAAATTTGCCTGTTAGTACTGCTTTTACAGTATCCCACAAGTTTTGGTATGATGTATCTTTATTTTCATTAGTTTCTAGAAATTTTTTTATTTCCTGTTTAATTTCTTCTTGAACCCATAGGTCATTCAGGAGCCTATTATTTATTTTCCATGTATTTGTATAGCTTCCAGTGATTTGCTTATTGTTTATCTCCAGTTTTAGTCTATTGTGGTCTGAAAAGATTGTTGGAATGATTTCAATTTTTAAAAATTTGCTGAGGATAGGTTTGTGACCTAATATGTGGTCTATCCTGGAGAATGTATTATGAGCTGATGAGAAGAAAGTGTATTCTTTAGCTGTTGGCTAATATGTTCTGTATATATCTGCCAAGTCCAGTTGGTCTTGGGTGTAGATTAAATCCTGTGTTTCCTTATTGACTTGTTGCCTGGAAGCCCTGTCCCATACTGAGAGAGGGGTGTTCAGATCACCCACTATTAATGTATTAGGTCCTATCTCCTTCTTTAGGTCTAAGAGTGTTTGCTTGATATATCTGGGTGCTCCAGTATAGGGTGCATACATGTTTATAATTGTTATGTCTTCTAGATGGATAGTTCCCTTTATCATTATATAATGGCCTTCTTTGCCTTTTTAAATGTTTTTTGGTTTAAAGTCTATTATGTCCGATATAAGAATAGCTACTCCTGCTCATTTTTGGTTTCCATTTGCATGGTATATCTTTTTCCTTCCCTTCACTTTTAGTCTATGAGTGTCTTTACAGGTGAGGTGGGTCTCTTGAAGACAGCATATGCTTGGGTCTATCTTTTTAATCCAGTCAGTTAGTCTGTGTCTTTTGAATGAGAAGTTTAGTACATTCACATTTAGAGTATTTATTGAGAGGTGTTGTTTTAATTCCTGTCATTTAATTGCTACTTGTTTAGGTGATATCTTTTGATCATTATTTTCTCTTTTATTTCTCTTCTTCAATGTGAGTTGGGAATTTAAGGTGGAATGATTTAGCTTCTTTTTCTTGCTGGCAGTTTTTTTTTTTTTTTTAATTTTTATTTT
>NW_007736490.1:0-45016 GCF_000696425.1 Galeopterus variegatus
GGGGGGGGGGAGGAAGATATAACAACCACAATTTTTTCTTGAAGTTCTTACAACAAGAGAATGGAGGGGACACACCTGGGTGGGAGGGGGAGAGGGAGGAGGGAGGGAGGTTTTGCTGATGGGACACAATAATCAACTACATTGTATATTGAGAAAATAAAAATTTAAAAAAAATAAAAAAAACTATAAATACTTGCAAAGAACTTTGAGAAAAGACATCAGAATAAAGCAAATAACTGTAACACCACAGCTTAAAATGGCCAAAATGATCTGATGAGTGTTCCACAACTTACAAGAAAATTTAGTTATTTTTGTGGCATTCAACAATTTAAAATAACCAAAATTTATATATCACTTATATCAAGCATTTGTATCAAGACAGATTTCTAAGAACCTTACACAATTTTGGAACACGTATTAATCACATACCTATATAACTCCAAGAAGGTCAAACATCATTTCTTGTTTTGTCAATGCTTCCCATATAATATCATTTATTAGATACGTCCAAATAGTTTTTTTAATTAATTAATTTTTATTATTAGTATATTCATTATTACAAATCATTAGTTTTATTTATGCCTTTTACCCAACATGTCCCTCCCCAAACCCCCTCCCTTCCTTCCCCCATCTCCAATAACCTTAGGTTTGTTCTTTCCTTCTGAAAGTTCAATGAATCGTTGTGGGTCTCTCTCTCTCTCTCTCTCTCTCTCTCTCTCTCTCTCTCTCTCTCTCTCTCGCCAAGGCGGATGTACGGTACAGCAGTTCTCTCTGTCTCTGTCTCTCTTCCCTTTCTTTTCTTTCCACCCAGTTATTTGGTTTATTTCACTTAACATAATTTTTTTCAGTTCCTTCTATATTTTGGATATGAATCCTTTGTCAGATGTATATTTTGCAAATATTTTCTCCCACTCTGTTGCTGGTCTTTTAACTCTGTTAATTGTTTCTATTGCCGTGCAGAAACTTTTTAGTTTGATATAGTCACATTTGTTTATTTTTTCTTTTGCTGCTTGTGCTTTCGGGCTCTTCTTCATAAAGCCTGTGCCCTGACCTAACTGCTGAAGTGTTTCACCTATATTTTCCCTTAGTAATTTTACAGCTTTGAGTCTTATACCTAGGTCTTTAATCCATTTTGAGTTGATTTTAGTGTATGGTGAGAGATGCAGATCTAGTTTCATTCTTTTGCATATGGATATCCAGTTTTCCCAGCGGCACCACTTATTGAAGAGGCAATCTTTTCCCCAATGTAGATTTTTGTTGCCTTTGTCTACATCAGAAGGCTATAAGCCTGAGGAGTGATTTCTGGGTTCTCTATTCCACTCCACTGGTCTGAATGTCTATTTTCATACCAATATCATGCTGTTTTGGTAAAATAGCTTTGTAGTATAATTTGAAGTCAGGCAGAGTTATGCTTTCAGCTTTTTTTTTTTTTTTCTTGGCTCAGTTTTGCTCTGGCTATTCAGGGTCTTTTGTTTTTCCATAAGAAAGGTAAGATTGTTTTTTCCATTTCTGTGAAGAATGTCATTGGTAATTTGATGGGGATTGCATTGACTCTATAGATCTCTTTTGGTAGTATAGACATTTTGACAATGTTAATTCTTCCAATCCAAGAGGATGCAATATGTTTCCATCTTTTTGTGTCTTCTTTCATTTCTTTCAGAAGTGGTTTGTAATTCTCATTGTAGAGGTCTTTCACCTCCTTGGTTAAATTGATCCCTAGGTGTCATATTTTTGGGGTGACAATTGTAAATAGCCTTAATTTATTTCTTGGTCTGTTAATTCATTATTTGAGTATATAAATGCTGCTGATTTGGGGGAATTTGTGTCCTGCAACGTTACTCAAGTTATTAACCATCTCTAGGAGTTTATTGATAGAGTCCTTATGTTTTTCTGTATATCGTATCATGTCATCTGCAAATAGGGAAAGTTTGACTTTATCTTTTCTAATCTGGATTCCCTTTATTTCTTTCTCTTGCCTGATTGCTCTGGCTAGTACATCCAGTACTATGTTGAATAGAAGTGGTGAGAGTGGAAATTCTTGTCTTGTTCTTGTCCTTAAGAGGAAGGACTTCAATTTTCCCCATTCAGAATAATACTTGTGGTGGGCTTGTCATAAATGGCTTTTATTGTGTTAAGATATTTTTCTTCTATGCCTAATTTGTTGAGAGTCTTTATCATGAAGGAATGTTGAATTTTGTAAAATGCATTTTCAGCATCTATTGAGATAATCCTATGATCTTTGTCCTTGAGCTTGTTGCTATTATGTATCACATTTATTGACTTTTGCATGGTGACCCCTCCTTGCATCCCTGAGGTGAATCCCACTTGATCATAGTGTGTAATTTTTCATATGTTGCTGTATCCTAATTGCATATGTTTTTGTTGAGGATTTTAGCATCTAGGTTCATCAAGGATATTGGCCTGTAATTTTCTGTTTTTGTTGTGTCTTTTTCTGGTTTTGGTATCATAGTTATGTTGGCCTCATAGAATGAGTTTGGTAGAGTAGTGTCTGTTTCAATTGTTTGGAAAAGTTTCATGAGAATTGGTATTAATTCCTTTTTAAAAGTTTGATAGAATTCAGCTGTAAAGCCATCCGGAACCAGACTTTGTTTTTGTTGGAAGATTGCTAATTACCACTTCAATCTCCTTGCTTGTTATTGGCCTGTCCAGGTTTTCTATCTCTTCTTGGTTCAGTCTTGGTAATTTATATGTTTCTAGAAACTTATCCATATTTTCTAGATTTTCAAATTTGTTGTCATACAGTTGTTTGTAATAGTCTCTAATGATTCTTTGTATTTCTATGGTATCAGTTGTAATGTCTCCCTTTTCATTTCTGGTTTTTGTTATTTGGATATTCTCCTTTTTCTTTGTTAATCTAGCTAATGGTGTGTCTATTTTGGTCATCTTGAAGAACCAACTTTTATTTTTGTTGAACTTTTGTATTGTTTTTTGGGCCTCTATTTCATTTAGTTCTGTCTGATCTTAATTATTTCTTTCCATCTACTGCCTTTAAGTTTGGATTGTTGTTGTTTTTCAAGTTCGTTGAGGCATAGTGTTAGGTCGTTTATTTGAAGTCTTTCCATTTTTTTGATATAAGCATTTACTGCAAGAAATTTGCCTCTTAGCACTGCTTTTGCAGTATCCGACAAGTTTTGGTATGATGTATCTTTATTTTCATTAGTTTCTAGAAATTTTTTGATTTCTTATTTAATTTCTTCATGGACCCATAGGTCATTCAGGAGCCTATTATTTAGTTTCCATGTATTTGTATAGCTTCCTGTGTTTTGCTTATTGTTTATTTCCAGTTTTAATCCATTGTGGTCTGAAAAGATTGCTCAAAAGATTTCATTTTCTTAAAATTGCTGAAACTAGATTTGTGACCTAACATATGGTATGTCCTGGAGAATGTACCATAAGCTGAGAAGAAGAAAGTGTATTCTTTAGCTGTTGGGTGAAATGTTCTGTATATATCTGCCAAGTCCAGTTGGTCTAGGGTGTAGATTAAATCCTGTGTCTCTTTGTTGACTTGTTGCATGGAAGTCCTGTCCCGTATTGAGAGAGTGGTGTTCACATCACCCACTATTCATGTATTAGGTCCTATCTCCTTCTTTTGGTCAAAGAGTTTTTGCTTGATATATCTGTGCGTTCTGGTACTGTGTGTATAAATGTTTATGATTGTTATGTCTCCTAGCTAGTTAGTTCCCTTTATCATTATATAATGACCCTTGTCTTTTTTAATGGTTTTTTGGTTTAAAGTCTATTTTGTCTGATATGAGAATAGCTACTCCTGCTCGTTTTTGGTTTCCATTTGCATGGTATATCTTTTTCCTTCCCTTCACTTTTAATATATAAATGTCTTTACAGGTGAGGTGGTCTCTTGAAGACAGCATATACTTGGGTCTACTTTTTAATCCAGTCAGTTAGTCTGTGTCTTCTGAATGGGGAGTTTAATTCACATGTAGAGTAGTTATTGAGAAGTGTTGTTTAATTCCTGTCATTTGATTAGAGTTTTGGAAATTCATTGCCGCTTGTTTAGGTGGTTTATATATCTTTTGATCATTATTTCCCCTTTATTTCTCTTCTTCAATGTTAGTTGGGGATTTAGGGTGGAATGATTAAGCTTCTTTCTCTTTCTTGCTGCCAGTTTTGTTTTGAATATGGGTTTTGCTCTTGTGTATTTGTGATGGTGGTCACCATTATTCAGATTGCAGATGAATGACTCCCTTGAGAATTCCTTGCAGGGCTCATCCTGTGGTGGTGAACTCCCACAACTTTTATTTGTCTCGGAAATACACTATTTCTCCCTCGTTTCTGAAGGAGAGCCTTGCTGGGTAAAGAATTCTTGGCTGGCAGTTTTTTTTCTTTTCGTATTTTGAATATATCATTCCACTTTCTTATGGCCTGTAGGGTTTCAGTTGAGAAGTCTGCTGTTTGACTGATGGTGGTTCCCCTATAAGTGACCTGACGCTTTTCTCTTGCTGCTTGTTGAATTCTCTCTTTGTCTTTGAGCTTTTAAAATTTAACTCTAATATGTCTTGGTGAGGATCTTTTTGGGTTGAATTTCTTTTGGGACCTTTGAGCTTTGTGGATCTGAAAAATCTGTATCCCGCCCTACACCTGGGAAGTTTTCTGTTACTGTTTTCGTTGAGTAGGTGTTCACTACCTTTTCCTTTCTCCTGCCCTTCAGGAATACCCATGATTCGGATGTTAGAGTGCTTGAGGCTGTCTTCTATCTCTCTTCAATTTTCCTCATTGTTTTTAATTCTTTTTTAGTTTTTTTTTTTTCTGCCTGAGTTATTTCAAAAAGACCATCTTCAAGCTCTGAAATTCTGTCTTCTGCTTGCTCTACCCTGCTGCTCAAGCTCTCAGTTGGGTTTTTTATTTCATTGATTGAGTCTTTCATTTCTAGAAGTTCTGCTACACTCTTTTGTATGTTATTAATGTCTTTGTATATTTCCTCCTTCATATTCTGGATGTTTTTTCTTGTTTCATTGTGTTCTCTAATTGAGTCTTCCTTTATTTCTTCAAGTTTTCTTAAGATCCTTGCTCAAAATTCTTTTTCAGACATTTCCCAGCTTCCCTGTTCCATGGAGTCTCACTTTGGGATATTACTGTATACTTTCCATGTTGTCATTTCTTCTTGATTGTACATCTGGTATTTTTTCACTGATGCTTGGTCATTTGGTAGGGGGTTTGCTTCTTCTATTACACTGAAGTTGGTTATGGAGAGGTCCTGCTTGCTATTGTGGGGGGTTAATTGTCTTTGCTTTACAGCAGGTATGGTGGTCATTATATTAAACTAGTTTGGTTCCCATTTGAGACTCTGTGATCATCGAATGAGCCCGTAGCCCTGTGGAGTTCTCCTGGGCCAAACGTGGTGGGTCAGATCCACAGGCTGGTCTTCCCCACTGGGTCTAAGATGGGGTGAGGGGCCATGTCCAGCCACTCTGTTCCACTGGCTGGTGTTGCTGCTGGCCACCACCAGCGGGCTCACTTGCATGGTGCTGTTTCAGGGCATAGGAGCATGGCCCAGAGCTCCCCCACTGCCTGGGTCCCAGGCAGTGTGGTGAGGGGGCCACGTGGAGCTGCATGGTTCCTTTGGGTGGTGGTGCTGCTGGCCACTACTTGTGGGCTCACCTGTGTGATGCCAATTCAGGGCATGGGGCAGGCCTGGAGCCCCCCCACTGCCTTGTTCTGAGGTGGTGTGATACGGGAGCCATGAGGGGCTGCGTGGTTCCTCTGGCTGGTACTGGCAGACTCACCTGTGTGATGCCGGTTCAGGGCGTGGGGGTGGGGCCTGGAGCTCCTGCACAGGTGTGTCTGAGGCAGCGGTGTGAGGGTGCCACATGGAGCTGCACAGTTCTACTGCCTGCTGCTGCTGCTGGCCACTTCTGGCAGGCTTACCTGCATGGTATAGATTCAGGGCATGGGGGTGGGGCCTGGTCCTTTCCTCCTGCCTGGGTCCAAGTCGGCAGCATGTGGGAGCCACGTGGAGCCACCCGGTTCTGCTGCCTGGTACCAGTAGGCTCACCTGCGTGATGCCAGTTCAGGGCACAGGGGCTTGATTTTCTATTCAATGTATTCTGTGGCCCATAAGCTGTTCTGAAGCATGCCATGTAATTTCCATGTCTTGTTGTATTTTCCAAAGTTTTGCTTGTTATTGATTCATAGTTTTAATCTGTTGTGGTCTGAAAATATACTTGAAATGGTTGTAATTTTTAAAAATTTGCTGAAACTTGATTTGTGACCTAATATGTGATATATCCTGTAGAATGTTCCATTTGCTGATGAGTAGAAAATGTATTCTGTAGTCGTTCAATGAAATGTTCTATAGATGTCTGCTAAGTTCAATTGGTCTAACGTGTACTTTAAATTCTGTCTTGCTAAGGTGATATGTTGTCTAGATGATCTGTCTGATGTTCAAGGAGGGATGTTGAAATCCTTAATTATTATCGTATTGGGGTATATCTCTCTTTAGGATGAATAGTTTTTGTTTTATTTGTCTGGGTGCTATGATGTTGGTTGTGTTTGTATTTATGATTGTTATGTCTTATTGCTGCATAGATCCCTTTATCACTATCTAATGATTTTCTATGTCTCTTCATAATTTTGGGTTGAATGTCCATTTTATCTCATATTTGAATAGCTACTCCTGCTTGTTTTTTGTTTCTATTTGTGTGATATATCTTTTTTCCTTACTTCCACGATTGGCTTGTGTGAATCTTTACAGGTGAACCTAGTTTCTTGTAGGTAGCATACAGGTGGATCTAGCTTTTTAATTTATTCAGCCAATTTTTGTCTTTTGATTCAGGAGTTCATCTATCTGCATTTAGGGTTGTTATTGAGAGGTATTGTCTTACTCGGTATTTTATTGTTTTTTATGATTGTTTTATATTACTTTTTAAAAATTGCTTGTTTTTGGAGTTCATTGGATTTTTGATATAGTGTTTTAAGGTATAGTTTATTTTTTTTTCTCACTTGCATATCTACTCTACTGGTGGTTTCTGTTTTTGGTCATATATCATGATGGTAATTATCACCTTTTTAGGATTCCAGATGCAGAACTCATTTGAGGATTTCTTGTACGGCTTGTCGTGTGTTGGGGAAATCTCACAGTTTTTGTTTGTCTGGGAAATACACTATTTCTTCTTCATTTCTGAAGGATAGCCTTGCTGGAGACAGTATTTTTGGCTGGCATTTTGTTATTGTTGTTTTTTCTTTTTCTTTTAGTACTTTGAATATATTATCTTCTGGCCTGTAGGGTTTTTTTTCTGAGAAGTCTGCCATTAGTATGACGGGGACTCCTTTTAGGTGATTTGATGATGTTCTCTTGCTGTTTTTAGTGTTCTCTTGTCTTTGAGTTTTGCTAGATTCACTACAATGTTTCTCAGAGAGGACCTTTTAGGATTGAATCTATTTGGGGATCTGAGAGCCCATTGGATCTGGAAGTTCATGTCTCTCCCAATAACTGGGAAGTTTTCTGCTGTTATTTTGTTGAAAAGGTTTTCAATGCCTTTTCTTTTCCCTTCATGATTTGGATGCTTGTTCACATTTACAGTTGGATGATAGATCATGATGATTTTCTTCATTTTCAATTTTAATTTTTTTTTTTGTCCTCTGGGTTATTTCAGAAAGACTGTTTTTGGGATCAGAAATTCTTTCTTCCACTTCTAGCCTGCTGCTTAAGCTGTTAGTTGTACTTTTTATTTTGTTGAATGAGTTTCTTAGTTCCAGGAATTCTGCTACATTTTTTGAGGCATTTTTCTCTTTATAAATTTCCTCCTTTGTGTTTGTTTTTATGTTTCTTTGTGTCATCTAACTGAGTCTTTCTGTATCCAATTGAGTTAAGGTTGCTGCTTGCTGTTCTTTTTCAGTCTTTTCAAAGATTTCCTTCTATTTGAGATCTGGTATTTGATAATTATCATATTTTGTTGGTTATATCACATTGTCTCATCCTTACATTGATGTTATCTCTCTGGTCATCTGGTAGAGCAGTTGTTTCCCCTATTACTCTGAAGTAGCTTTTGAGTAGAGAGACTTCCTCCTGTAGATGTGTTTTATATTGATCATTGGGTGGGGTGTTTTCATTTTGGATCCAGGGAGTTCCAGTAGCATAGTGTCTGTATGGTTACTTCATCCATATTTGATGTCAGAGTCAGCTGTGAGTGCCTTCGTGGTCTAGGCACTGGGGAATTCAGTGATTCCTTGCTGAAGTGATTGACACCATGTTGGGTCATCAAGGATATGGGCAAGGTCTTGACTTCTTCCAGAAGTGCCTCTGGGTAACCCTGAGCATGACCCTGATATGTTCACTGTGTTATACTGAGGCTTTTCATCTTGAGTGAGTGACGATGGTTGGTGTTTTCTCTTCCCTCTTTCCTGCAGGCAGAGAGTCCTCCTTGGTTTTTACTTCTCCCAGTTGTGAGATGGGTTGGTGGTGGCTGTGTATTTTCTTTTTTACTCTATTTAGATGTCCCAAGTATTTTATACTCACTGGCCTCTCCACACATGTTCCTCGCTTGGTCAAGGTAATTGTGTGCTCCATGCAAGTCATTTCCACCCCCAAATGTATAACCTTGGTGGCTGTATAGTTTCCTCTGTGGTTTGGGTCACTGGCTAGGAGCTGCCTTGCTCACCTCTTTCCTTGTGTGTGGCAAAACAAAGGATGCCTAGATATGGGCAAAGTGGAACTGGTGGCACCAGGGCTGGGCATCTGTGGCAGCAGAGAGTTGGATGAACTGTTCAGCAGGAAGACAGGTGGTTGTGCCCTCAGTACTTTGAGGCCAGATAATGCTAGATGCTGCCTGTGGCTGTGGGTGCCTGGAGCCACATGGCAGGGTATGGCAGGCAGGAACCATGGGCCATATAGCAGTTCTGTGGCTGGTGGACAGGCAGTGGTGGCCACACAGTGGCTTTGTATTTTACTGTTGATAGTTTGATTATAATTTGGTGTAATCTTCCTAGGGTTTCATGTTTAGAACCTTTAAGCTTCAGGTACTTAGATGTACATATCTTACCCAAAATTTGGGAAACTTTCAGCCATTATTTCTTTAAATAGCTTTTTAAAAATTTCATTCTTTCCTTCATCTCCTTTTTAAAAAAAAAATTATTTTATTTTGTCAATATACAATGTGGTTGATTACTGTGGCCTATCACCAAAACCTCCGTCCCTCCTCCCTCTCCCCCATCCCTCCCAACAACCTCATATCTGTTCCCTTGTCATATCAACTTCAAGGAATTGGAATTGTTGTGTCTTTTTCCCTCCCCCCCCCCAGTTTATTTGTGCATTAATTTATTTATTTTTAGCTCCCACAAATAAGTGAGAACATATGATATTTCTCTTTCTGTGCCTGACTTGTTTCACTTAATATAATTCTCTCTAGATCCACCCATCTTGTTGCAAATGGCAGTATTTCATCTCCTTTTGGAAGCTTCATAATGAAATGTTATCTCTCTTAATGGTGTCTCACTTATTCATTTTCATTTTTATTTATTTTATCCTCTGACTGAACACTTTCAGATGACTTGCCTTCCAGTTCACAGATCTTTTCTTCTGTTTGATTAAGTCTGCTGTTGACACTCTCTATTGCATTGTTCAATAAAGACATTGTCTTCTTTAGCTACAGAAATTCTGTTTGGTTCTTCCCCATTTTTTTTTTATTGGTTATGAATACTCCTGTGGTACAAAGCTGACTGTCACCACTTGGGCCAAAGATGTGATGGCCAGATGAATACTAGCAGCATGCCCATTACCACAAATTGTGATTATACCCCATGTCCCCCAACCCACTTTGGAACCATAGGTATGCTGCCTCACTCTGCAAGTCCAACACACTGCTGTGGCCTATCTTTCCATCTTTTTTTTTGTTTCTCAGTTCCCACTTATCAATGAGGGCCATGGGATATTTTTCCCTCATTACTTTGCTTATCTTACTCAACATAAGTTTCTCCAAATTCCTCTATGTTTTTGTGAATGGGAGAATTTCATTCTTTTTTATGGCAGAGTAGAATTCCGTGGTGTATATACACCACAGTTTCCTTATCCAATCATCTGTTGATGAACATTTAGATTGGTTCCATACCTTGGATATTGTAAACAGAGCTGCGATGAACATGGGAGTGCAATTATCCCTTCGATGTGATTCCATTCCTCGGGTATATACCCAGAGGTGGAATTGCTGGGTCATTTGGAAGATCTATCTGTAGTTGTTTGAGAAAACTCCATACTGTTTTCCTAGCTGGTTGTACTAATTTACAGTTACTCCAACGGTGTAGGAGTGTTCCCTTCTCTCCACACCCTCGCCAGCATTTGTTATTCATCATCTTTTTGATTATAGCCAGTCTAACTGGGGTGAGGTGATATCTCAGTGTGGTTTTAATTTGCATTTCCCTGATGACTAGTGATGTTGAGCATTTTCTCATGTACCTGTTGGCCATTTGTATATCTTCCTTTGAAAAATGTCTATTCAGCTCCTTTGCCTATTTTTAAATTGGATTATTTGTTTTTTCAACAGTGTAATTGCTTGAGTTCCTTGTATATTCTGGATGCATAGTTAGCAAAAATTTTCTCCCACTCTGTCAGGTGTCATTTCACTCTGTTGATTGTTTCCTTTGCTGTGTAGAAGCTTTTTAGTTTGATACAGTCCCATTTGTTTATTTTTTCTTTTGTTGCTTGTGCTTTCAGGCTCATGTTCATAAAGTCTGTGCCCAGACCTAGTTCCTGAAGTGTTTCACCTATTTTTTTCCTTAGTTGTTTTCCAGTTTCAGGTATTATATTTGAGACTTTAATCCATTTTGAGTTGCTTTTGGAGAGGAGTGCATATCTAGTTTCAATACTTTGCATATGGATATCCAATTTTCCCAGCACCACTTGTTAAAAAGGCAGTCTTTTCCCCAATGTATGTTTCTGTTGCCTTTGTAAAATATCAGATGGCTGTAAGCCTGAGGGGTGATTTCTGATTTCTCTATTCTGCTCCAGTGGTCCAAGTGTCTATTTTCAGGCCAGTACCATGCTGTATTGGTTACTATAGCTTTGTAGTATAATTTGAAGTCAGGTAGTGTTACGCCTCTATCTTTTTATTTTTTTTGCTTAGGATTGTTTTGGCTATTCAGTGTCTTTATTTGTTCCATATGAATGTTAAGATTTTTTTTTTCCATTTCTGTGATGAGTTTCATTGGTATTTTGATGGGGATTGCATTGAATCTGTCGATAACCTTGGGTGGTTATGGACGTTTTCACAATGTTAACTCTTCCCATCCAAGAGCATGGAATGACTTTCTATCTTTTTGAGTCTTCTCTAAATTCTTTCAGTAGTGGTTTGTAGTTCTCATTTTATAGATTTTTCAACTTCTTTGTAAAATTAATTCCTAAATATTTTATTTATTGCATGTATGACTGTTGTAAATGGGCTTACTTTCCTGGTTTTCTGTTAGCTCATTATTGGAGAATATAAGTGTAACTAATTTGGGGGCATTTATTTTGTATCCTGCAAAGTTACTGAAATTGTTAACCAGCTCTAGTTTTTTGAGTCTTTTGGTTTTTCTATATATAGTATCGTGCCATCTGCAAATAGGGACAGTTTGACTTCATCTTTTTAAATCTGGATGCCCTTTATTTGTTTCTCTAGCCTGATTGCTCTGGCTAGTACCTCCAGTACTATGTTAAATAGAAGTGGTGAGTGAGGGCTCCCTTGTGTTGTTCCTGTTCTTAAGCCTTCAGTTTTTCCCCGTTCAGAGTGATATTGGCAATGGGCTTGTCCTACATGGCTTTTATTGTATTGAGATACTTTCCTTCTACACCTAATTTGCTGAGAGTCTTTATCATGAACAGATATCGAATTTTGTCTAATGCTTTTTCTGTGACTTTTTTGATAATCATATGGTTTTTGTCCTTGACTTTGTTGATGTGACATATCACATTTATGGTCTTCTGTATGTTGAACCCTCCTTGCATCCCTGGGATTAATGCCATTTTATCCTGGTGTATAATTTTTTTGAAATGTTGCTGTATCCTGATTGCTATTATTTTGAAGATTTTTGCAACTATGTCCATCAAGTATATTGGCTTGTAATTTTTTGTTGTTGTATCTTTTTCTGGTTTTGGTATCAGAGTTATGCAGGCCTCATATTAAGAGTTTGAGAGAATGGCTTCTCTTTCAACTTTTTTGGAATAGTTTAAGGATAATTAGTATTAATTCTTCTTTGAAGGTTTGGTAGAATTCAGCAATAAATATCTGGTCCCAGGCTTTTCATTGTTGGAAGAGTACTGATTATTGCTTCTATCTATTTGCTCAAGTTTTCTATCTCTTCTTGGTTTTGTGTGCATAGTTTGTATGTGCCCAGAAATATTTCCATTTCTTCCAGGTTTTCATATGTGTTGTCATACAATTGTTTATAATACTCTCTAATGATTCTTCGTATTTCTGTGGTATTGGTTTTAATGTCTCCCTTTTCTGATTTTTGTTGTTTGGGTCTTCTCTCGTCTTTTATAAATTTATTTATTTTTTAACCTAGCTAATGGTTTGTCTATTTTATTTATCTTCTCAAAAAACCAACTTTTTGATTCATTGATCTTTTGTATCATTTTTTCAGTCTCTATTTCATTTAGTTCTGCTCTGATTTAATTATTTCTTTCTGTCTACCAACTTTAGGATTGGATTGAATTGTTGGTTTTGTAGTTCTTGAAGGCATTGTGTTAGGTCATTTCTTTTAACTCTTTACATTCTTTTGATGTAAATGTTTATTGCAATCAACTTCCCTCTTGGTACTGCTTTTCTAGTATCTCACAGGTTTTGGTATTACATATCTTTATTTTCATTAGTTTCAAGAAATGTTTTGATTTCCTGTTTAACTTCTTCCTGGGCCCTTACTTCATTCAGGAGCCTATTGTTTAGTTTCCATGTATTTGTATAGTTTCCTGGGTTTTGCTTATTATTGATTCCCAGTTTTAGTCCACTGTGTTCTGAGAAGATGCTTGGAGTGATTTCAGTTTTTTAAAATTTCCTGAGACTAGATCTGTGACCTAATATGAGATCCATCCTGGAGAATATTCCATGTGTTGATGAGAAGAGGGTATATTGTATAGTAGTTGTGTGAAATGTTCTATATATATCTGCCAGTTCCAGTTGGTCTAAAGTGTAGTTTAAATCTTGTATCTGTTGATTTGTTGCCTGGAAGATTTGTTCCATACTGATAGTGGGATGCTCAGGTCATTCACTATTATTGTATTAGGGTCTATTTTTTTCTTTAGGTCTAAGAGTGTTTGTTTTATATATCTGGGTGTTCCAGTATTGGGTGCATACATATGTATGATTGTTATGTCTTCTTGCTGGATAGAAACCTTCATCATATAGTGGCCTTCTTTGTTTCTTTTCATAGTTTTTGGTTTAAAGTCTATTTTATCTGATATAATGATAGCTACTCCTCCTTGTTTTTGGTTTCCATTTGTATGGCATATCTTTTTCCATCCCTTCATTTTTTATCTCTGTGTGTCTTTACAGGTGAGATGAGACTCTTGATGACAGCATATACTTGGGTCTAGCTTTTTAATCCAATCAGTCAGTGTCTTTTGAATGGGGAGTTTAACCCATCCACATTTAGGATTGTTATTGACAGGTATTGTTTAACTCCTCTCATTTAATTGCTTTCTGTTTAGATGTTTTAAATATCTTTTGATCATTACTTCCCCCTTTATTTCTCTACAATGTTATTTGGAAATTTGAGATGGCATAATTTAGCTTCATTCTCTTTCTCATTTGAATATTTGTTTAAACAGCAGGTTTTGCTCTTTCTTGTGTATCTGTGATAGTGATCATTGTTATTCAGATTCCAGATGATGGACTCCCTTGAGAATTTCTTACAGGACTGTTCGTATCATAGTGAACTCCCACAAGTTTTATTCATCTGGGAAATACACTATTCCTCCTCATTACTGAAGGAGGGTCTTCCTATGTGTAGAATTCTTGGTTGGCTATTGTTTTCTTTTAGTATTTTGAATATATCATCCCAGTTTCTTCTGGCATGTTGGGTTTCAGTTGAGAAGTCTGCTGTTAATCTGATGAGGGCTCCCTTATAGGTGACTTGACACTTTCCTCTTGATGTTTTTAGAACTCTCTATCCTTGACTTTGAGGTTTACAAATTCGACTATAATGTGTCTTGGAGAGGATATTTTTGGGTTGAATCTGTTTGGGGACCGTTGGACTTCCTGGATCTGAAGGTCTGCATCTCTCCCTATACCTGGGAATTTCTCTCTTATTATTTCTTTGAATAAGTTTTCGATGCCTTTTCCTATCTCTTCCCTTTCTGGAATACCCACAATTCAGATGTTAGAGCACTTGAGGTTGTCGGCTTTCTCTCTTAGATTTTCTTCATTATTTTGAATTATTTTTTCCTTTTTTTTTTTTTTTTCCCTGCCTGGGTTATTTTATAAAGACCATTTTTGAGATCTAAAATTCTTTTTTCTGCTTGCTCTAGCCTGACATTCAAACTCTCTGTTGTGTTTTTTATTTCATTGAGTGAACCTTTCATTTCTAGGAGGTTTGCTACATTCTTTTTTAAGGTATTTATCTCTTTGTAAATTTTCTCCTCATTTTCTGGATATTTTTTCTTGTTTCACTGTGTTCTCTAATTTTGTCTTCTCTTATCTCTTCAAGTTTTCTTCAGGTCATTGCTCAGAATTTCTTTGCAGACATTTCAGTGATTCCCTGTTCTACAGGGTCTGGTATTTGAACATTACTCTATTCCTTTGGTGGTATCGTATTTTCTTGTTTACATGTAGGTCTAGTATTTTTTCAGTGGTGTTTGGTCATCTAGCAGAAGTCTTACTTCTATTACTCTGGGTTTGGCTATGAGAATGAAGATTTCCTCCTCTGTTTGCAGAGTCTGCTGGTGACTCTTATATCAGTGTAGGCGAGTGTACAGCAGCTTGCCTATAGAGTGGCCCTTTCTGCTACTCTGGTGGTGAATTGTCCTTTAGGTGACAGTAGGTGTGGCAGTAGCTATGGTACACCACTTTGGCTCCTGTTCCAGCAGTGAGCAGGGCTTTCTGGGGCTGGCATCTAGGTCCCCAAAGGTGTGCGGGTCTCAGCTCACCTCAGGGCCTGATGGGGCTTGTAGGTGCTTCCCTCCAGGGCTGGAGTCTGTGCCCCTGTTTACATGTGGAGCTCGGCTCACCTTGGGGTCTGCTAGGGCTTGTGAGTAGTTCCCTCCAGGGCTGGAGACTGTGCCCCCGGTGGCACAATGGGCTCAGTTCTCTTCTTCATAATATTTTCTCGTCTTTCAACATCTTATTTTGCTCATTTATTTTTCTGATTTTGTTGACTTGTCTATTTGTGTTTTTATATAGCTAGCTAAGGTTCCTTAAATAATTATCTTAAATAATTTGTCAGGCAGATTATAGCCCCCATTTTTCAAATTATTGTGTTTCTTTGGTGGTTTCATTTTTCTTGATTTTTTATGTTTCTTGATTTCTTGGATTGCTGTCTTCACGTTTGAATAAGCAGTCTTCAGTATTTACTAGTCGACTTTAGGGAAAAATGCCTTCACCACCTGAGGCTGTCTCAGATTATTTCTATGGATGTACTCACTACACACCTCTTGTTTCCTCTTGGGGGTAAGTTTTTTTTGTTTATTTGTTTTGTTTTTTGACCGGTAAGGGGATCGTAACCCTCAGCACGGTGTTGTCTGAACCACGCTCAGCCAGTGAGCGCACTGGCCATCCCTATATAGGATCCGAACCTGCGACCTTGGCGCTACCAGCACTGCACTCTCCCAAGTGAGCCATGGGGCCGGCCCTTGGGGGTAAGTTTTTAAGGTTGCATACCTTTTTTTCAATCCTGAAAAGCCTCGCCCAGTTCTAAGAGGCTTCCAGTTTTTCTTAAGGCAATGCTCTGAAATTCTCAAATTTGTGTGCCTTTTCCCAAATGCACAGACTCATACTTGCTTTTTGTGCAAGATGTTTGCAATTGCTGGCTGCTTGGGCACACATGGGGAGCGGGCCAGGGGAAGGGGTAGATAAAGCATGTGGAAAGTTTTGAGGTGCCCCTGTGCCAGTTGAGAGAGGTCTGCAGGTGAGGTGTCCCAAGCAGCCATAGGCAGTCTTCCTGATGTGGACTTCAGAGTCATTAGTCTTCATCTTCTGTTCTTTGTTTCAAGTCTGTATCACCCACTCAGCTGTACTGACCATTTCAGTAATTTTGGTGCAGCAAAAAAGAAATGGGCCTCTTGGACTGTATTCTAAATTCATGGAAGCAATGGACACTCGGTCACTACATACTCTTTTCACCATTGGGTAATTTGTGGGTCAAGAGGGTCTTTCTTTGTGCTGAGCCTTGTCACCTTGGTAGTAGTTTGACATGAGTATGGTGAGGGTTTTTTTTTAACCCTCTGCAACGGATTCATTCTTATAATTTTTTATTCCAGTGGTGCGTTGGAACTTTTCTTGACTCCTTAACTCCCACTAAAGTAGTTTTATCCATGAGTAGTTGTCAAAATTGATGCATCTGCAGAGGGATAACAGAAATTTCTTATTCTGCCACTTTGCTAACATTACATCCATCTAATCTATTGTTGATAAACATTTGGGTTATTTCTCTTATAACGAACTTTCATAAATATGCTTGTGTCTGTTTCTGTGCATTAGAAAGAAGTTCTCTCATAAAAAATGACACAAAGTAATTGCACATAATTATGGGTAGAGTGTGATATTTTGATACATGTATACAATGTGTAATGATTAAATTAGAGTAATTAGTGTATTTATCACTTCATTTACCATTTCTTTCTGTTGAGAACATTCAGAATTCTCTTTTCATACTATTTGACAATGCACAAAATTTTTTATTAATTGTAGTCTATGCAGTGCTATAGAACACTAGAACTTGTTCCTATCAAGCTGTGATTTTGTACCTTTTAACCAACCTCTCTCTATTCCCCCTTCGTGTTATGCTTCCCAGTGTTTAAAATCCACTAATATACTACTTCTATGAGATCAACTTTTTAGCTTCTACATGTGAGGTAGAACATGTGAAATTAATCTTTCTGTGCCTGGATTATTTTACTTAGCATAATATCTGCCAGACTCATTCATGTTGTCTGGAATGACAGGATTTTTTTTTTTTTAATAGGGTTGAGTAGTATCCCATTGTGTTATATGTACCATATTTTCATTATGTATTCATCTGTTGCTGGACACTTTGATTCAATATCTTGGCTATTGTGAGTAGTGCTGCAATAAACATGAAAGCATGGATATCTCTTCAACATACTGACTTTTTTCGGATATATATTCAGTAGTGGGATTGCTGGATCTTAAGATAGTCCTATTTTTAATTTTGTAAGGAACCTGCATATTGTTTATTATAATACCTGCACTAGTTTACTTCCCCACCAACAGTGTATGAGAGTTCCATTTTCTCTGTATTCTCACCAACATTTGTTTGTTTGTTTGATAATAGCCATTCTAACTGTAGTGAGTTGATATCTCATTGTGGCTTTGATTTGCATTTCCCTGATGATTGGTGATGTTGAGCATTTCTTAATGTACCCATTTACCATTTATATGTTTTCTTTTAAGAAAATTTATTCAGGTCATTTGCTCACTTTTTAATTGAATTGTTTGGTGTTTTGCTTTTTTTTTTTTTTTTTTTTTTTTTTTACTTTTTTGCTGTTGAATTGTTTGAATTTCTTATATATTATAGGCATTAAATTTTTTTGTCAGATGAAGAGTCTGAAAATATTTTCTTTTGCTGTTGAATTGTTTGAATTTCTTATATATTATAGGCATTAAATTTTTTTGTCAGATGAAGAGTCTGAAAATATTTTCTCTCATTCTTCAGGTTTTATCTTCATTATGTTGTTTCCTTTGCTGTGTACAAGCTTTTTAGTTTGACATAATCCCATTTGTCTATTTTTGCTTTTGTTGCCTATGATTTCGAGATCCTATTCATAAAATCATTGCTCAGAACAATGTCAAGTTTTTTCCTTATATTTTCTTCTAGTAGTTTTATAGTTTCATGTGTTCAATTTAAGTTTTAATGTATTTTAAGTCAATTTTTGTACACAATGAGAAATAAGGGTTTAGTTTCATTCTTCTACATATGAATATTCAGTTTCCATAGCACCATTTATTGGAAAGACTGTTCTTTTCCCAATGTATGTTCTTGGCACCTTTGTCAAAAATTAGTTGGCTGCAAATATGTGGATTTGTTTCTGAGTTATCTGTTCTGTTCCATTGGCCTATTTATCTGTTTTTATGCCAATAACATGCTGTTTTGGTTACGCTACCTTTGTAATATATTTTGAAATCATGTAGTGTAATGGCTCCAGCTTTGTTCTTTTTGCTCAATATTACTCTGGCTATTCAGGATATTTGGTGGTTTCATGTGCATTTTAGGATTTTTTAAAATTTATGTGAAGAATTTTTGATAGACTCTGTAGATCATTTTGGGTAGTATGGTTATTTTAACAATATTTGTTCTTTCAATTCATATACATGGGATGTCTTCTTTTTATTTTTGGCATCCTCTTTAATTTGTTTCACCAGTGTTTTACAGTTTGTATTGGAGAGATCCTTCACATCCTTGGTTAAGTTAATTCCTAGGTATTTTATTTTTCGGCAGCTATTGTAAATGGTGTTATGTTCTTGATTATTTTAAGCCAGTTTAATATTAATACCACTTCTGATTTATGTACATTAATTTTGTATCCTATGACTTAGATTTTTTGTGTGTGAAGTCTTTAGGTTTTTCAATATTTAAGATTATGTCACCTGAAAACAGGGTGTATTGTCCGTTCGTGTTGCCATAACAGAAATACCTGAGACTGGGTAATTTATAAAGAACAGAGGTGTATTTGGCTTACAATTCTGGGACAGCTGCATATGGCATTGGCCTCGGGCTGCTTCTACTTGTGGCAGAAAGTGGCAGGCAGCCTGCAGGTATCAGCAGATCACATGTTGAGAGGACGCAAGAGAGGGGAGGTGCCAGGGTCTTTTAAACAACCAGCTCTCACGGGAACTAATAGAGTGAGAACTCACTCATTACTCCCCTACCTAGGGAGAGCATTAATCCATTCATGGGGGATCCACCCCCATGACTCAAGCTGCCATACTGTGGATCAGATTTCCATGAGTTCTCAGAGGACAATACATACAAAGTCCATCACAGGGAGAATTTGAATTCCTGCTTTCCAATTTGGATGATCTTTATTTTTTTCTTTTCCTAATTGCTCTGTCTATGACTTTAAGTACTCTATTGAATACAAGTTATGAAAGTTATGAAAGTTAAGAGGGAAAGCTTTCAACTTTTATGCAGAGTGATGTTAGCTGTGCATTTGTCATATATGGCCTTTATTGTGCTGAGTTTTGATTTATTTATACCTAATTTGTTGAAGGGTTTTATCATGAAGCGGTGTTGAATTTTATCAAATACTTTTTCTGTATTTACTGAGATAATAATATGGTGTTTGTATTGTTTTTTAGTCTCTTTCATTTATTTCTTCTCTGATCTTTATTATTTCTTTTCTCCTACTAATTTTGGGGTTGGCTTCTTGCTTTTTCAGTTTTTTGAGTTGCATTGTTAGGTTGTTTACTTGAAATCTTTCTACCTTTTGGTGTAGATGTTTATTGCTATACACTTGTGACTTAGTACAGCTTTCGATGTATTCCATAAGGATTTTTTTTTCCTTTTTGTCTTTTTTTGTGACAGGCAATGGGATCGCAATCCTCGGTGTCGCACCTGCACCGCGCTCAACCAGTGAGCGGACCGGTCTCTATATGGGATCCGAACCCTCGGCGGGAGCACCGCCGCACTCCCAAGCGCCACACTCTACTGAGTGCGCCACCAGGCCGGCCCTCCATAAGGATTTTTTTATGTTACATTTTTATTTTCATTTTTTGAAAAAAATTTTAAAATATTCTTTTTAATTTCTGTATTGAACTGTTTCAGGACCATGTGTAATTTTCATGTACTGGTACAGTTCTTGAAGTTCCTCTTGTTTTTGATTTTTTTAAAAATTCTGTTGTCAGAAATAATACTTGTTACCATATAGATTTATTTTAGATTTGTTGAGTCTTTTTTTTTTGTTGCCTAAAATTTGGTATATCCTGGAGGGTGTTCTATAGGCTGAGGAGAGAAATGTGTATTAGGCAACTGTTGGATAAAATGTTCCGTAAATGTCTGCTTGATTTATTTGGTTTATAGAGCAGTTTACTTGGGATGTTTCTTTGTTGATTTTCTCCCTAGCTGATCTGTTTAATGTTGAGAGTGTGGTGTTCAGGTATCCAACTATTATTGTATTGGAGTCTATCAATCCCTTTAGATCCTATAATAATTGCTTTATATATCTGGGTGCTTTGTTGTTGGGTGCATATATATTTAGAACTGGTATATCCTCTTGCTCAATTGACACCTTTATTGCAATATACTTACCCTCTTTTTCCCTTTTTCCAGTGTTTGGTTTAAAGTTTACTTTATATAAGTATAGTGACTTCTGTTCAGTTGTTTTCCGTTTGTGTGGAGTATCTTATTGCATCTCCTCAATTTCATTCTGTGTTTGTCTTTATAGGTGAAGTGTGTTTCTTGTAGGCAGTATATTGTTGGGTCTTTTGTTGTTGTTATTTCAGTCAGCCTATATCTTTTAATGGGGAAATTTAATCCATTCACATTCACAGTTATTATTGATAGGTGAGGTCTTCCTCTTGTCATTTTGTTAATTGTTTTCTGTTGTTTTTTTTTTTTTGTATGTACTTTGTTTCTTTCTTTCTCCTTTATCTTTTGTCTTTGTAGTGTGGTTATTTTCTTTAGTAATGGCATTTGGTTCCTTTTCTTTCTCATTTGCGTGTCTTGTATACCAGTGAGTTATATATTGTTTTCACTATGGTAGTTATCATCCTTTCATTTCCATATATAGGATGTCAGGACTCCTTTAAGGATTTCTTGTAAGGCTGGTCTTTGGATGAATTCTGTGTTTTTGAAAGAGTTTATTTCTTCAGTTCTAAAAGATTGCTTTACTGAATAAAGTATTCTTGGCTGGATTTGGGTTTTTTTTTTTTTTTTAATCAGAACTTTGAAGATATCATCCCACTCTCTTCTGGTCTGCAAGGTTTCTGCTGAGAAGTCTGCTGTCAATCTGATAGGGATTCCCTTATAGATGACTTGATGCTTCTTGCTGTTTTTAGAATTCTTTTTTTTTTCTTTGACTTTTGACACTTTTACTATAATGTGCTCAGAGAGGACCTTTTGGGTTTGAATCTATCTGCAGTTCTTTGAGCTTTCTGGATTTGAATTTTCATATCTCTTCCCTAGACTTCAGAAGTTTTCAGCCATTATTTTATTAAACATATTTTCTATGCTTTATTTTATTTATTATTTTTTTTCCTAATAACTCACATAATAACGAAAATTTGTTTGTGTAATGGTAAGCTATAAGTTTTGTAGGCTTTCTTTATTTACATATTTTCTTTCTTTTTTTCTGACTGGGTTATTTCAAAAGACCTGCCTTCAAGTCAGTAATTCTTTTTTCTGTCTGATCTAGTCTGGTACTGAAGCTCTCAACTGTATTTTTCATTTACTGAATTCTTTTGCTGCAAGATTTTTTTGTTTTTCTTTATAATCTTTATCTTTTTGTTTAATTTCTTATTTAGATCATTAATTATTTTTCTGATTTTGTTGAATTGTCTGTCTATATTCTCTTATATTCCAGTGGAGTTTTCTTAACACAGTTACTTTGATTTGTTTTTTCCTGGAAATTTATAGGTCCTCTTTTCTTTGGGGTCTGTTTCTTGGTGATCATGTGTTCCTTCATAAGTTCATATTTCTTTGCTTTTTTGTGTTTCTTGTATCCTTAAATTGACATATGTGCATCTCCTGGAGCAGTCATCTCTTCCAATTTTACGGACTTGCTTCCAGTTTTAAAGACTTTTTCCTGTAGGCATGTCCTATAGTGTCAGTTGGGTAGGGTGCTTTGGCTTTGTTTCTGTGTAGGCACAGTAGTTTAGTCTTCATGTGATTTCTTCAGCTGTGATTCACATCTGCAGTAATTGCTAGTGCCTCAGTAGGATAGATTGTGGGTGTTTATGGAGACAGTGGCATTACTTTGCTTAGGGTGAGGGCCTCCATGCAGGTGTGTTCTCAAGCTCTGCAGGGATGCATGGTGGCAGTTCCACCAGTTGTGGGTGTGGCATTGCCACTAGCAGTTGGTGCTAGGTGGGCCTTTCCTCAGTCCCTGGGAGTCACAAGTTGCATGTGGTGGCTCCATTGAATATAGGGGTGGGCTTGCCAATAGCAGCTTGTGCTAGGCAATCCAACCCCCAGTCCCTGTGGTGGTCCATGTGCTGTGAGAAACAATTGTGGTGGTAAAAGTGATAGGGTCACTGGCAGTGACAGGCACTGGATGAGCCAGCTCCCTGTCTTTTGAAGATGTGTGAAATGCACAATGGTTCCTGTGGTGGAAGGGGTAGGTATGTCAGTGATGGCAGGAGAATTCCTCTTAGAAGTGGAATCAATATGCCTCAGAGTATGCAGATGTTCTACCTTCCTGGGGAATATCAAATCACTTGTAGTAGGTTATTGAGAGTTTCCATTGCTCCACGTTCTAGCAAAATATTATTTTCAGGCTATAATGATATAGCCTTTCTAGTGGGCATACAATTGTAATTCAAATTACAAATTACAAATGTACAGATTACATTTTGGTTGTAATTTGAATTTAACTTGATTACTAATGATGCTGACTATCTCTTAATTTATCTTTTGGCCAGTTATACTTCTCTTTGGTGAAGGCTTTGATAACGTCTTTTGTCAAGTATATTTTTGGATAATTTGTTTTCTTATTGGTTAATGCTTTCTGTGTCCTGTTTATGAAATCTTTGGCCACTCAAAGTCATAAAGATATATATTTTTTTCTTCATTTTTGGCTTTGTTGGTTTTCCTTTCACATTTAAGTTTATAATCCACTGGAAACTGATTTTTGTGTAAAGTGTGTTAGAGCTTAAAGTTTCTCTTTTTTCATATGGATATCAAATTGTGCCCAAACTATTGTAAAAGTATCACTTCCCCACTGCATTGAAGTGCCATCTTTATTGTAGATTTGGTCATATTTACATGTATGCAACTTGCCTTGGACTTTTTTCTGTTCCATTAGCCTAAGTGGCTATCTGTCTGTCTGTCTATATCTGTTATATATTTAAGATCTGTAATAGAATCCACTTTTTGTTTTTGATATTGTTTATTTTTTCTTTTTGATGAGTGTTTATTTTTTTAATCTTTTCCATAAATCATATTTTAGATTTGTTAATTATTAATTTTCTTATTATTATATTGGGGAGACAGCTATGTAAACACACATCTTGCATGATCTGCTACTAGGGCTAAAGTAGAAATTTGGACTTAGTACTATAGGCTGTAGGGAACATAAAAGGGAGTCATGGGTTTTTGTTTTTGTTTTTGTTTTTGTTTTATAGAGATTGTGGGTAGCCATGAAAGGCTTCATAATTTTACTTAAGCTAAGTCTCAAAATTTGAGTAGTTATCCATCTGGCATATTATGTTCTGAAATGTATTATAGGCAGAGAGCATGGGGTACACAAAGCCATGAAGAGATATTAAAGTGGCATGGTCTTTGTGGAAAATTGTTAACATTTTGTTATGACTTCTACTTAGGAGCTGGGTTGTTTAGGGCATTGTATACAAACTAAAAAATTTTGGACTTTGCCTTCTAGGCCAGGAGATTTTCATGTGTGTTTTATGTGGCCTTTATCCATCGAGGGCCTGCAGGCCCTTACAGCCATCCCCAGAAAGAGAGAACGGTCTAATGGGTGGGAACCCTGTTTCCATCAGAGCAGCTCTTGTTTTGCCTATTTTATTTTACAGTTTTTATTGGAATTTATTAGGGAAAAGATTCACTGCTTTTTAAAAAAGCTACTAAAATTGTGAAAACTACTTCAATAATAAATAAGAAGGCTCTGAAAATTTTAGGCAGGAGAATGATATTTAAGATAAATTAAACATTATGGTGAAATACAACATGCAGGGATTATGTCTTATGGGCAGCTAATCTGTCTACCTTTTCAGGTGTGGTTCCCAACAAAGGTCAATTTCCCATGGCTGAGGGAGCCCAGGAGTTCTTTCAGTGCACTGGTCCAATGTGCCGCTATGCCGAAGACCTGACTCCCATGCTCAGAATCATGGCAGGACCTGGGATTAAAAAGTATGTTTGCCCCTTTACTTATTTTCTCTTCCTTCTGTCCTGTCATTTATTCTCCCCTTGTTTATTAGTGATGTAATGGTAAACTTTGAGTCCTCAAGGAAAGAATTACTATTTTTTTTTTCTTTATGAGAGAGCTTTTATATAAGTGGATATCATGTTTAACAAATTGGGAAGATATTGTGTAAAAATATTTTACTGAAAAATACAAGCAAAGAGAGGACTTATTTTGGAATAGAAACAGTAGATCTTTTTGTTGTTCATTTGATAATTTGAATATAAAGACTTAGCTTACTTTAAATTGAGTCTTTCTGGTTCTTCTGACATCTGTTCCCACACACATATTTTCTAATCTCTGCTGGGCATTCAATATTACGTGGAAATCTGTTTCCCTAGACGGCTCTTTATCACATTCTCAGTAGCAGTGATTGCAAAGTATTTTCATTTTCAGCAAACCTGTTATCTTCTCATCTGTATTACACTCAAATGAATAATCCTGTGTCCTACCTCACGTAGAAAATGTAATCTGTGTGGAATTTACTTCAGTTTCTTCCAAACAAAAGTTTCCTAGGTCTCCAACTATTTTTTTTTCCTTTCCTCTTAGAGTAGATAAAATATCTGTCATTTTTACTTTAATATATAAGAGCTTCCACCTATGCTCTAAATTTCATATTTTCTTACTGTCTCAGGTATTTGTTTCATTACTTATCTCATCTTACTATGACTTCCACCTCTATTTTACACACACACACACACACACACACACACACACACACACACACACACACACACACATGAGGGTACTTCAAAAATTTTGTGAAAAAACAGAATTAAAAGATAATACAAATCTTCCCATGAACTTTTTGAAGTACCCTCGTGTGTGTGTGTGTGTGTGTTTGTGTGTGCATAATAGGTATATATGTATAGTCATGCACCACATAATGATGTTTTGGTCAAGGACGGCCACATATATGACAGTGGTCTCATAAGATTGTAATACCATAATTTTAACGTAACTTTTCTATGTTTAGATGGGCACTTACCATTGTAGTGCAATTGCCTGCACTATTCAGTATACCATCATGCTGTACAGGTTTGTAGTCTAGGTACATACTAGGCAATACCACCTAGGTTTGTGTGAGTACACTCTATGATGTTTGCACAACAACCAAATCACCTAACAATATATTTCTCAGAACATATCTCCATCATTAAGCAATGCATATACATACACATATGCATATGTATATGTATGTTTTTATATGTCTTTTGCATTATTATTAAAAATGCGTAAGTACCTCTGATCTTCAAAAGAAACAAAACTTTATTCTCTGTCCCACATTCTACTTCAACTACTGCTTTATGTCCTTTTCTGCCCTAATTGCCAAACTTATATGAATTATTTATACTCATCAAATCTAAATTCTGACATTGCCTTCTCATTTCTCAACGCACTACATCCTGGTTTCCACCACTGAATATTTTTTTTTTTTTGCGAAGGTCTGCGATTTTTTTTTGTTTATTGCTAAAGATGATGACTACTTCTCCACACTTATCACACGTGACCTCATGATAACTGGTAACATTATTGACTACTCCTTCTTGAAATAATCTCTGCCTTTGCTTTTTGTGATTGGCACTCTTCTGCTATATCTATGGCTTTCCCTTTTTATCAACCTTGCTGGTTCTTCTGCTGCTCGATTTTTTGCACTCTAGATGGTCCTGGCTTACTTCCCTTTTTTCTCTCTACTCACCCTCCCAGGGTGACTCCATCCATACCTGCCACTTCAACTATTTCCCATACACAGACGACTCCCAAATCTGCATGTGCAACTCCCTCTTCTCACTTAAGCAACAGGATTGGTATACTGACCGTGTCAGACACCTAAAATCCAATATGTCTAAAAGCGATCTTGTTTTCCTTTCAGATCCCACAAACCTGATCTGCTACCTACCTCTATTTTTACCCAGTTTCAGTGACTGGGTCACAATCAACCCAGTCACTAGAGCTTAATTTTTTTCACTCCTTATATCAAAGCAGTGTTGAGTCCTATTAAAACTACCTTCTAATTATTTCTTACATCTTTACCTTTCTCTTTATCACCATGGTAACAATCCTAGTTCAGGCCACAATTGTTTCTCACCCTGATTACTACCATATCCTTATGACCTGTCATTCCACCTCCAATCTTGACCCATTCCAAACTATTCTTTCCCCTGCAGGCAGAGAAATATTTTTAAATGCACATATGATTTCTCAAGGAGTAGCCATTTCTAACTTATAGTGCTTGGGGGAAAAACACTTCATTAGAGCTGAAGTTCAGTTTTTAGGATTGGTCAAGTAAACTTATGTAATTAATTTATTGACATCACTTTCGTTCTAATCCTGTAAAGGTTAAAACTGGATACAAAGGTACATTTAAAAGACTTGAAATTTTACTGGATGGAACATGACGGCGGCTCATTTTTAACGTCCAAAGTGGATCAAGATCTTATTCTGGCTCAGAAAAAGGTAATTTTAAATAGAATTTCTTTAATGTAATTCATATTGAGTCAAAGAGAAGCCATTCTGACCCTTTTCCTTTACAGTCTGCCAAATATTTCTGTGTCAACATGCAGAATTAAGGTAATCACACTAGTTACACTATGTTATTTTTTTTAAATGATAAAAACAGTATTTTGAAAGTAAAGTATAATAAAACCAAGAAAGAAATTTCTCAGAGGTAAATATTATTAATAATTTGGCATATTTTTGTCCAATGATTCTTCTCTCCCATGTGTGTGGATGTAAATTTTACACAATTAACATCGTATATGTAGTAACTCTACTCTAATTTTTATTTTTTGAATTTAATTTTTGAATTGAACCTTATACATATGTATGGGGTACAGAGTTGACTATCAGTATTTGTGTACAGTATGCAGTGATCAAATCAATATTATTAGGATGTTCATCATTACAAGTCATAATTATTCTTTGAGTCCCTTTCCCAATTACTTCCTAACCCCTTCCCACTCCCCTTTCTCATTTCTCCCCTAAAAAAAGGTCTGTTCTCTCCTTCTGAAAGTTCAATGTTTTATTGTGGTCTACCTTTTTCTCTTTCTTTCTCTCTTTCTCTGTCTCTCCCTCTCTTTCTTTCCTTTTCTTTCTTTCATGTTTAGCTCCCACTTATGAGTGATGACATGCAGTATTTGAATTTTTGTGCCTGGCTTATTTCACTTAACATAATTTTCTCTAAGCTCATCGATGTTGATGCGAATGGCAAAATTCATTCTTTCTTATACATGAGTAGTATTCTGTTTTGCATGCATATCACACTTTCCTTTCTTTTAAATGTTGAATCTTATATCCATTTTTTAAATTTTATTTTTATTATTAGCATGTTCATTATTACTAATCATAATTTTTCTTTATGTCCTTTACTTGACTTCACACTTCCCAAAGCCCCTCAGTCCTTTCCCCCCATCTCTAATGTGCTTAGCTTTGTACACTCCTTCTGAAAGTTCAGCGTATTGTTGTAGTTCTTTCTCTATTCTTTCCTACTTTCTTAGCACACAGTTATAAGTATGGACATGCATTATTTCTCTTTAATTGTTTGGCTTATTTCACTTAACATAATTTTCTACAGACTTATCCATTTTGCTACAAATGACAAAATTTCATTCTTTTTTACTTCCATTCGTGTTGTTGTTGTTTATTTATTTATTTATTTTTATTATCTCCCACAAATACGTAAGAACATGTGGTATTTTTATTTCTGTGCCTAGCTTATTTCACTTAACATAATTTTATCTAAGTTCATTGATGTTGCTGTGAATAGTAATATTTCATTCTATTTCACAGCAGAGTAGTATTCCATTGTGTAGATATATCACATTTTCCTTATACACTTACCCAATGACGGGCATTTAGACTGGTTCCAACTCTTGGCTATTGTGAATACTGCTGCAATAAACATGGAAGTACAGGTATCCCTTCAATATGATGATTTCTGTTCCTTTGTATATATACCCTGCAGTGGGATAGCTGGGTCATATGGCAGATCTATCTGTAGTTGTTTGAGGAACCTCCATAGCATTTTCCATAATGGCTGCACTGTTATATAGTCCCACTCACAGTGTAGGAGGGTTCCCTTTCCTCTGTATCCTCACCAAAATTTATTATTTTCAGTCTTTTGGATATTAGCCAGCCTAACTGCAGTGAGATGATAACTCAATGTGGTTTTGATTTTCATTTCCCAAGTGCTGAGTGATGTTGAGTATTTTTTCATGTGTCCGTTGGCCATTTGTATACCTTCATCTGAGAAATACCTATGCAGCTCATTTGTCCATTTTTTAATCGGGTTACTTGTTTTTTATTTATGTTTGTTTATTGCTGTTAAGCTGTTTGAGTTCCTTGTATATTCTGGATATTAATCCTTTGCGAGAAGCATATTTTGCAAGTATTTTTTCCCACTCTGTTAGTTGCCTTTTTGCTCTCTTAATTGTTTCTTTTGCTGTGCAGAAGCTTTTTAGTTTAATATAATCCCATTTGTTTATTCTTCCTTTGGTTGCCTGTGCTTTTGGAGTCATATTAATAAAATCTATGCCCAATTCTACTTCCTGAATTGTTTCCCCTATATGTTTTTAGAAGTTTTATTGTTCCCAAATGTATATTTAATTCCTTAATTGATTTTGAGTTTATTTTGGTATATGGAGAGAGGTATGGGTTTAGTTTCATTCTTCTACATATGGATGTCCGATTTTCCCAGCACCGTTTATTGAAGAGGCAGTCTCTTCCGCAGTGTGTAGTCTTGGTGCCTTTGTCAAAGATCAGATGGCTGTAGATGTATGGGCTGAATTCTGGGTTCTCTATTCTGTTCCATTGGTCAATATGTCTGTTTTTATCCCAGTATGATGCTCTTTTTGTTACTATAGTTTTGTAGTGTAGTTTTTAAGTGAGGTAGTGTTATGCCTCCGGCTTCTTTTTTTTCCCTCAGGATTGCTTTGGCTATTCCTGGACTTTTGTTGTTCCAAATGAATGCTCGAATTGTTTTTTCTTATTCTGTGAAGATTGCCATTGGTATTTTGATGGGGATTGCAATGAACCTGTAGATAAATTTGGATAGTATTGACATTTTCAAAATGATAATTTTTCCAAGCCAAGAGCATGGGATATCTTTCCATCTTCTTCTTTCCTCTTTAATTTCTTTCAACAGTGGTTTGTAGTTCTCATCATAAAGATTTTTCACATCCTTGGCTAACTTTATTCCTAGGTATTTTATTTTCTTGGTGACTATTATAAATAGGCTAGCTATCTTGATTTCTTTTTCTGCCAGTTCATTGTCGGACTATAAAAATGCTACTGATTTTTTCATGTTGATTCTGTATCCTGCAACTTCAGTGAAATCATTTGTCAACAATTATTTGTAGAGTCTTTAGGCTGTTCTATATATAGGATCATGTCATCTGCAAACAGGGAAAATTTGACTTCATATTTTCCACTCTGGATGCCTGTATTTCTTTCTCTTGCCTAATTACTCTGACTAGTACCTCCACTACTTTGTTAAATAGAAGAGGTGAGGGTAGGCATCCTTGTCTTGTTCCCATTTTGAAGGGAAAACTTTCAACTTTTCCCCATTTTGGATAATATTGGCAGTGGGTTTGTCATATATGGCTTTAATTGCATTGAGATACTTACCTTCTATAACTAATTTGTTGAGGTTCTATATCATGAAGGCATGTTGAATTTTCTCAAATACTTTTTCAGCATCTATAGATATAATTTCTGTCTTTGCTTTTGTTGATGTGGTGTATCACATTTATGGACTTGCATATGTTGAATGATCCTTACATCCCTGGGATGAATCCCACTTGATCATGTTGTATAATCTTATGTATATGTTGCTCTATTCTATTAGCTAATATTTTACTGAGTGTTTTTGCATATATATTCATCAAAGATGTTGGCCTGTAGTTTTATTTTTTTGTTTTATCTTTATCTGGTTTTGGTATCTGGGTAATGTTTGCCTCATACAATGAGTTTAGGAGAATGAACTCGTTTCAATTGTTTTGGCATAGGTTGCAGAGAATTGGTATTAATTCTTTAAATGTTTGATAGAATTGTGCAATGAAGCTATCTGGTTCTGGGCATTTCTTTGTTTGGATAATGCTCATTACAGCTTCAATCTCTTTGATTGTTGTTGATTTATTCAGGTTTTCTATGTCTTCTTGGTTCAGTCTTGGTAGTGTGTGGTGTTTCCATAAATTTATCCATTCTTCCAGGTTTTCAAAGTTGTTGGAGTATAGTTGTTTATAATAGTCTCTAATGATTCATTGTATTTCTGAGGTATTGGTTGTAATATCTTCTTTTTCATTTCTTATTTGAATTATATGTTTCTTCTCTCTTCTTTTCTTAATTAGCCTAGCTAGTGGCTTGTCAATTTTATTTATCATCTTGAAAAGGCAGCTTTGTTTTCATAAATCCTTTTATTTTGGGGGTTTCTATTTTATTTCATTCTGCTCTGATCTTGTTTCTTTTCATCTAGTAATTTTGGGTTTGCATTATCCTTGTTTTTCTAGTTCTTTGGGTGAAGAATTAGGTTATTTACTTGCCAGCTTTCCATTCTTCTGCAATAAGTGTTTATTGCAATAAACTTCTCTCTTAGTACTGCTTTTGCAGTATCCCGCAGGTTTTGGTATGATGTGTCATAATTTTCATTAGTTTCAATAAGTTTTCTGACTTTCTGTTTAATTTTTCTCGGACCCATATGTCATCCAGTAGAACGTTGTTTAGTTTCCAGGGATTTGTATACTTTCCAGAGTTTCAGTTGTTATTGATTTCTAGTTTTAATCCTTTGTGGTCTGAAAAAATACATGGAATAATTCCAATTTTTTTGAATTTGTTGAGACTTTGTATGTGACCTAAACAAGTCGTCTATTCTGGAGAATGTTCCATTTGCTGATGAGATGAATGAATATTTGGAGATTGTTGGATGAAATTTTCTGTATATATATATGCCTAATCCAATTGGTCTAAAGTTGTTTAGGTCTTGTGTTTCTCTGTTGATTTTCTGCCCAGATGATCTGTCCAATGTTGGGAGAGTGAGGTATGAAATTCTACTAGTATGGTATTAGTGTCTATCTCTTTCTTTAGTTGTAATAGTATTTGCTTTATTTTTCTGGCTGCTGTGATAGTGTGTGCATAGATGTTCATGACTGTTAGATCTTTTTCCTGGATAGATACTTTCATCATAATATAGTGTCCGTTATTGCTTTTTAGGATTTTTGGTTTAAAGTCTACTTTATCTCATATAAGAATAGCTACTCCACCTCATTATTCATTTCTATCTGCATGGTATATCATTTTCCATCCTTTCACCGTAGTCTATATGTGTCTTTACAAGTGAGGTGACTCTCTTGAAGACAGCCTATTGTTGGGTCCATCTTTTTAATCCAATCACTCAGTCTGTGTCTTTTGAGTGGGGAATTTAATCCCTTTACATTACGAATTATTATTAAAATGTTTTGATTTCCTCCTCGTATTTTATTGATTTATGTTTCAATGTTTTAAAAATATTTTTTTTCCTTTCTTTCTGATTTTGTGTTTGTTGGTTTCTTGAGAGGGTAGAAAAATTTCTTTTCTCTTTATTGTTTGTATTTTTCTTTTACTGGTGGATTTTGTTCTTTCTTGAGTATTTGTGGTAGTGATGATTGTTTTTCGGGTACCAGGCACAGTATTCCCTTGAGAATTTCTTGTAAGACTGGTAGTGTGGTAGTAAACTCCCACAGTTTTTGTTTGTCTGGAAAATATACTATTTGTCCTTCATTTCAGAAGGATAGCCTCGCTGGATAAAGTTACTGGCTAACAATTTTTGTCTTTTAGTATTTTGAATATATCATCCTATTCTCTTCTTGCTTTTAGGGTTTCTGATGAAATGTCTGATGTTAATCTGATAGGTGCTCCCTTATAAGTGACTTGATGCTTTTCTCTTGCAGCTTTTAAGATACTCTCTTCATCATTGTGCTTTGCTACTTTGACTATAACATATCTTGGTGTGGCCCTTTTTGAATTCAATACGTTTGGGGATCTTTGAGCCTCCTGGATCTGAAGATCTGTATCTCTGCCTATACCTGGGAAGTTTTCCACTATTATTTCATTGAATATATTTTCAATACCTTTTCCTTATTCCTCCCCTTCTGGAACACCCATAATTCAGATATTTGAGGGCTTAATGTTATCTGCTATCTCTCTTAATTTTTTTTTGTCCTTTTTGAGACCAGCCGCACCGCGCTCACCTAGCGAGCACTGTGAGTGCACTGGTCATCCCTATATAGGATCCGAACCCATGGTGGGAGCGCTGCCGCGCTCCCAGCACCTCCGCGCTCCCAGCACCGCACTCTCCCGAGTGCGCCACGGGCTCGGTCTATCTCTCTTAATTTTTTACTTCATTTTTAAAATTCTTTTTTCTTCTTTTGCTGTCTTCCTGTGCTATTTCAAACAGGTTGTCTTTATGATCAGAAATTCCCTCTTCTGCTTGTTCTAGCCTTCTGTTTAAGCTCTCCATTGTGTTTTTATTTCATTGAATGAATCCTTCAACTCCATAAGCTCTGCTACATTCTTCTTCTGGATATTGATTTCTTTGTACATTTCCTCCATCAGGTCCTGTATACTTTTTCTCATTTTCTTGTGTTGTCTATCTGAGTCTTCTTGTATCTGATTGAGTTTCCTTAGAATTATTGCTCAAAATTCCTTTACAGTCATTTCAAGGACTTCTTGCTCTGCAGGATCTGTTATTTGAGAATTATTATATTCCTTTGGTAGTGTCATATTTTCTCGTTTTTTCATATTTTGTGTATCTCTCCATTGGTGTTTAGTCATCCTCTTGCAGGTGTGAATGGGGCGTTGGTTGAATGGTGTGTTTTAGTATTGGATCCAGGTAGATGCCATAGTGTAGTCTCTGTGAAGGTATTTTGGGAAAATTCCATGTTGGAGTTGCATGAGAGTGCCTCTGTGACCCTAGAACACTTATTATTTCTTTGCTGAGATTGCTGACAATGTGTTGGTTCATCAAGACGTGGGCAAGCTCTCAAATTTTAGGGGATAGTGCCTTGGAGTCTCGTCACTCTTAGGTTCTAGTGGGTGTTCTTGGGGTGGGACTGTTGGCACCCTGGCTAGCTCACCCTGATCCTAATGGGTGCACTGGGGTATACTAGTGCTCCTTGATTTGAATGGGTGACTCTGGATGGTTTTTTTTTTTTCTTTCCTCTTTCCCTAGGCTCCACTGGTAACACTCCTTCTGCCTATGGTGATGAGTGGCCACCAGGTAACCTGTGAGGTAGTGGTGGCTGTTGTTTTGGCAACAAGCTATCCTTATGGAAGCAGTTGCTATGGTGGGAGCCATCACGGCCCACTTATGTCACACTGGTGTCTGTAGCAGTGGCAGGGAGTGTTGCTGATGCATGACTGCCTGTCACTCAGTGGTGCTTCTATGAGAGCTGGGTGGGCTTCTCAGTGGTGGGGCTGTGCCTGCCTACTGTCCCATGGAGACTGACAGGTTGTTGCTGCTCTTGTGGGGCCTCTGCAGTGGCTGGGTGGGTCTCTCAGGGGTGGGCTTTGCCTGCCTGGGGTCCCATGGAGGCTGCAGTGTTGCTGCTATTCTGATGAGGCCTCTGCTATGGCTGGGTGGGCCTGTTAGGTACCATGCTTCACCTGTCCGGGGTCCCATGGGGAGTACAAGGTAACAGCTCCTCTAGTGGGGCCTCTATGGTGACTGGGTGGGCCTCTTGGGATGGGGCATCACCTGCCTGGGTTCCCAAAGGGCTAGCCAGGTTGCTGCTGTTATGGTGGGGCCTCTGAAGCAGCTGAATATCATTCTTTTTTATGGCTGAGTAGTATTCCATTGTGTATATATATGATATTTTCCTTATACAGTCATTCATTGATGGACACTTAGATTGTTTCCATATTTTGTCTATTGTAAGTAGAGTTTCAATGAACACGGGAGTACAGGTATCCCTGCAACATGATGTTTTCCATTCCTTTGGACATATACCCAGTAGTGGGATTGCTGGGTCATATAATAGTTCTATCTGGAGTTATTTGAGGGTTCTCCACTCCATACTATTTTCCATAAAGGCTGTGCTAAATTTCGGTCCCATTACCAGTGTAGAAGAGATCCCCTTTCTGGCATTTGTTATTCTCAGTCTTTTTAATAGCCAGTCTAACTGTTGTGAGACTCTATCTCAATGTGATTTTGATTTGTATTTATCTGGTGATTAGTGATGCTGAATATTTTTTCGTGTACTTCTTGGCCATTTGTATGTCTTCCTTTGAAAAATGCCTATACAACTCCTCTGCCCATTTTTCAATTGGATTATTTGTTTTTTTAACTGTATAGTTTTTTGAGTTCTTTATATATCCTGGATATTAATTCCTTGTCAACTGTATGATTTGTAAATATTTTTTCCGATTCCATAGTTTGTCTTTCTGCTCTGTTGATTGTTTCCTTTGTAGTACAGAAGGTATTTAGTTTGATAAAATCCCATTTGTGTATTTTTTTTTTCTTCATCAGTTGCTTGTGATTTGGGGTTCTTGTTAACAAAGTATTTGCCCAGTAATATTTCCTGGAGTGTTTCTCCTAAGTTTTCTTTTAATAATTTTAGGGGTTTGGGTCTTATATTTAAGTCTTTAATCTATTTTGTTTTGTTTTTGGTATATGGTGAGAAGTATAAGTCCAATTTCATTCCTCTTACTATGCATGTCCAATTTTCCTAAGACCTTTTATTGAACGAGCAGTCTTTTCTCTAATGTATGTTCTTGTTGCCTTTGTCAAAGATTAGTTGGCTGTAAGTATGTGTGTTGGTTCCTGGGTTTTATATTTTGTTCCATTGATCTGAGAGCCTGTTTTTATGCCAGTACTATGCTGTTTTGGTTACAATAGCTTTGTAATGTAATTTGAAGTCAGGTAGTGTTAGGCCTCTGGCTTTATTTATTTTATTTTCTTTTGCTCAGTCTTGCTTTGGATATTTGGGGTCTTTTGTTCTATATGAATTTTAGGATTGCTTTTTTCTATATCTGTGAAGAATGTCAGTGCTATTTTCATGGGGATCGAATTGAATCTATAGATTGCTTTGGGTAGGATAGACATTTTCATGGTGTTAATTCTTCCCATCCAAAAGCATGGTATGTCTTCCCACCTTTTTGTGATGCCTTTAATCTCTTTAGTAGTGTTTTGTAATTCTCATTGTAGTGATCTTTTACCTCCTTGGTTGAATTGCTTCCCATGTATTTTACTTTTGGCAACTATTATCAATGAGCTTGCTTTCTTGACTCCTTTCTCTGCTAGTTTGTTACTTGAGTATAAAATTGCTATTGATTTGGGGGTGTTTTTTGTATCATGGAACATTACTGAAATAGTTAATCACCCCTAAGAATTTTATGGTAGAGTCTAGGTTTTTCTATATATAAGATAATGTCATCTGCAAAGAAGGATATTTTTACTTCTTCCTTTCCAATCTGGATGCCCTTTTTTATTCTCTTGCCTGATTACTCTGGCTAGTAATTCCAATACTACTTTAAATAGGAGTGTGAGAATGGGCATCATTGTCTTGTCCCTGTTCTTAAGAGAAATGCAGAAAGCTTTCATTTTTTCTCCATTCAGGATGATATTCATGATTGCTTTGTCTTAAATGGCTTTAGTGTGTTGAGATAATTTCCTTCTATACCCAATTTACTGAGAGTCTTTATCATGAAGGAATGTTGAACTTCGTTAAATGCTTTTTCTATGACTATTGAGATAATCATATGGATTTTGTCCTTGATTTTGTTGACATGATGTTGTCACATTTATTGACTTCCATATGTTGAACCATCCTTGCATCCCTGGGATGAATCCAACTTGGTCATGGTGTATATATATATTTTTAAAGTGTTGTTGTATTCTGATTGCTAATATTTCGATGAGGATTTTTCCTTCTGTTTTCATTTTAAAAATTTGCTTGTAATTTTCTTTTTTGTTGTATTTTTATCTGGTTTTGTTTCAGAGTGATGCTGGCTTCATAGAAGGAGAATGGCTTTTGTTTCAATTTTTTGGAATAGTTCGAAGACAAGTGGTAAAGATTTTTATTTAAAGGATTGATAGAATTCAGCTCTCCTGGGCTTTTATTTGTTGGAATATTGCTGATTACTGCTTCAATCTCATTTCTTTATATTGGTCTGTTCAGGTTTTCTGTGTCTTCTTGGTTCAGTCTTGGTAGTTTGTATGCATCCCCAAATTTATCCATTTCCTCCAGATTTTCATATTTGTCAGTGTACAATTCTTTATAATAATCTTTAGTGATTCTTTGTGTTTCTGTGGTATCAGTTATAATGTCTCCCTTTTCAATTTTGATTTTTATAATTTGGGTAGTGTCTCTTCTATTTTTTGTTAACCTAGCTAATGTTTTGTCTATTTTATTTATCTTCTTAAAAAAAACAACTTTTTGTTTCATTGATGTCTTGTATCATGTTTTGTGTCTCTATCTCACTTCGTTCTGCTCTGATTTTAATTATTTCTCTCCATCTACTACTTTATGATTGGATTCTTATTTTTCCAATTTGAGGCATAGTGTTATGTCATTTATTTGAAGTCTTTTCATTCTTTTGGTGTAAGTTTTTATTGCAATAAACTTCCCTCTTAGTGTTGTTTTTGAAATATCCCCCATGTGTTGGTATGATGTATCTTTATTTTTGTTAGTTTCAAGAAATTTTTTGATTTCCTGCTTAATTTCTTCTTGGACCCATAGGGCATTCAGTAATCTGTTGTTTAGTTTCCATGTACTTGTGTGGTTTCCAGAGTTTTGCCTCTTATTCATTTCCAGGTTTAATCCATTGTGGTCTGAAAAGATACTGGGATTGATTTTGATTTTTAAAAATTTGCTGAGACTTGACTTGTGACCTAACATGTGGTTTACTCTGGAGATAGATAGTTCCATGTGCTGACAAGAAGAATGTGTATTCTCGAATTTGTTGGATGAAATGTTCTGTAGATGTCTGCCAGGTCCAATTGGTCTATGATGTAGTTTAAATCTTGTGTTTCTTTGTTGATTTGTTGCCTGGAAGATCTGTCCAATGCTGAAAGAGGTGTATTCAGATGTCCACTATTATCATATTAGGGTCTATCTCATCTCTCCTATTAGGTCTAAGAGTGTTTGCTTTAACTATCTGGGTACTCCAGTGTTTGGTGCATACATATTTATGATCATTATGTCTTTAACTGGACAGATCCTTTTATGATTACATAATGGCCTTCTTTGACTCTTTTTATGGTTTTTGGTTTAAAGTCTATTTTATCCAATATAAGAATAGCTACATCTGCTCATTTTTGGTTTCCATTTACATTGTATATCTTTTTACATCCTATCACTTGTAGTCTATGTGTTTCTATAGATGAGGTGTGTCTCTTGAAGACAGCATATAGTTGGATCTAGCTTTGTAGTCCAATCAGTCAGTCTGTGTCTTTTGAATGGAGAGTTTAATTCATTTACATTTAGGGTTGTTATTGATAAGTAGTGTTTTACTCTAGTCATTATACTGCTTTTTGTTTCATTGTTTTAAATATCATTTTTTCCTTTCTTCCTCTTTTATTTTTCACCTTCTTTTTTTGTCCTTTTTTTTTTAAGACCGGCCGCACTGCGCTCAGCCAGTGAGCGCACCAGCCATCCCCATATAGGATCTGAACCCACGGCGGGAGCGTCGCTGCGCTCCCAACGCCACACTCTCCCAAGTGCGCCACGGGTTCGGCCCTTATTTTTCACCTTTAATGTTAGTTGGATTTTTGAGGTGACATGTTTTAGCTTTTTTCTGTTTTTTGTTTGCATTTTTATTTTAATGGCAGGTTGTATCCTTTTTTGTGAATCTGTGATAGTGATTATCATTTTCAGATTCTGGATGCAGAACTGCTTTGAGAATTGCTTTCAGGGCTGGTAATGTAGTAGTGAACTCTCATAATTTTTGTTTGCCTTGGAAATACACTATTCTTCCCTCATTTATGAAAGATAAACTTTCTGGGTTTAGAATTCTTAGCTGACAGATTTTTATTTTAGTATTTTGAATTTATCATCCCATTTTCTTCTGGCATCTAATGTTTCAGTTGAGAAGTCTTCTGTTATTCTGATGGTGGCTCCCTTATAACTGACCTCATGCTTTTCTCTTGCTGCTTTTAGAATTCTCTCTTTGTATTTGAGCTTTGCCATTTTGACTATATTATGTCTTGGAGAGGATCTTTTTGGATTAAATCTTTTTGGGGACCTTTGAGCTTCCTGGATTTGAAGGTCTGTGTCTTTCCCTACACCTGGGAATTTTTCTGTTATTATTTCCTTGAATTGGTTTTCAATGCCTTTTCATTTCTCCTCCCCTTCTGAAATATCCGTGATTTGGATGTTTGCATGCTGAGATTGTCTGCTAGCTCTCTTAGATTTTGTTCAACTTTAAATTCTTTTATCCTTTTTTTTTTTTTTTTTTGTCTGGCTGAGATTGTCTGCTAGCTCTCTTAGATTTTGTTCAACTTTAAATTCTTTTATCCTTTTTTTTTTTTTTTTTTTCTGCCTGGGTTATTTCAAAGAGATCATGTTTGATATCTGAATTCTTCTGCTTGCTCTAGACTGCTGCTCAAGCTTTCTGTTTTGTCTTTTATTTCATTGAGTGAATCCTTCAGTTCTATGAGTTCTGCTAAATTATTTTTTAAGGTATTAATCTCCTTACATATTTCATCCTTCAAATCGTGGATAATGTTTTCTTCTTTCATTGTGTTCTCCAGTTGATTCTTCTTTTATCTCTTTGAGTTTTCTTAAGATCAGTGCTTGGAATGCTTTTCAGACAACTTGAGTGTTTCCTGCTCTATGGGGTTTGGTACTTGAGAATTACCATATTCCTTTGGGAGTGTTATATCTTTTTGTTTATTTGAAGTTCTAGTACTTTTTCACTGATGTTTGGTCATTGACTTCTGGTAGGGCACTTGTTCTGTTACTCTCGAATGGGCTATGAGGGAAAAGACTTCCTCCTCTATTTTTAGGCTCTGCTGGTTACTCTTACTGTATCAGTGAAGTTGAGTGTGACATGGTCTTCCTTGTTTTTCACTTGGGCAGTTGGCAAGCCTCTCTGGGACTCAGGTGGTGTGGGCCAGCAGTGGCAGCAGAATGTGGCATATTTCCTTTATTTAGTCAACCATTGATGGACATTTATGTTTAGTATCTTGGCTTTTGGAAATAGAGTTGTGATGAACATGGAAATGCAGCTATCCTTTAAATAGATGATTTTCATTCCTTGGCTGTACACCTGGAAGTAGGATTGCTGGATCATATTGTACTTCTTTATGTGGTTGTTTGGGAAACCTCTATACTCTTTTCCACAATAGCTATACTAATTTACAGTTCCTTGAACAGTGTAGAAGAGTTCCCCTTCTCTCCACATCCTCACCAGCATTTTCAATCCTTTTGGTAGTAGCCAGTCTAGATAGGGTGAGGTGATATCTCAGATTGGTTTTGATTTTCCCTGATAATTAGTGATGTTGAGCATTTTTCCATGTTATTTGTTGGCCATTTGTATGTCTTCCTTTGAAAAATATCTACTGAGCTCTTTTGCCCATTTTTAAATTGGATTAGTTGTTTTCTTACTGTGACATTTTTCATAAACCTGTGTATTCTGGATATTAATCCCTTGCCAGATTTATAGTTTGCAAATATTTTCTCTCATTCTCTAGTTTGTTTGTTAACTCTGTTGATTTTTTCCCTTGATGTACAGAAACATTTTAGTTTGATATTGTATTAGTCCATTTGTGTTGCTATAACAGAAATACCTGAGACTGGGTAATTTAAAAGAACATGGGTTTATTTGGCTTATGATTCAGGGACTGCTCCATCTGGTGCAGGCCTCTGGCTACTTCTATTCATGGTGGTAAATGGAAGCCAGCCAGCGGGTATAAGCAGATCACATGGTAAAAGGAAGCAAGAGAGAGCAGAGAGAGAGGGAGTGCCAGGGTCTTTTACACAACCAGCTCTTGCAGGAACTAATAGAGCAAGAACTCACTCATTATTCCCCCAACTAAGGAGGGCAGTAATCCATTCATGAGGGATCTGCTCCCTTGACTCAAACTGCCACACCGTGGATCAGATTTCAATGAGTTTTGGGAGGACAATACACCCAAACTCCATCAGATATAATGCAATTTGCTTATTTTTTTCTTTTGTTGCTTGTGCTTTTGATGTCTTATAAATAATTTCTCTGCCCAGTCCTATGTCCTGAAGTGTTTCCACTTTGTTTCCCTTTAAGATTTTTATAATTTCAAGTCTTATAGTTAAGTCTTTAATCCATTTTGAGTTGATATTATTATATGGTGAGAAGTACAGGTCCAGTTTCATTCTTCTGCTTATGGATGTCTAATTTTCCCAGCACCATTTATTGAAGAGGCAGTCTTTTCCTCAATGTATATTCTTGTTGCCTTGTCAATGATCAGTTGGCTGTAAGCATGTGGGTAGATTCCTGTGTTTTGTATTCTGTTCCATTAATCTGAGTATTTTTATGACAGTAGAACTCTGTTTTGGTTATAATAGCTTTGTAATATAATTTGAAGTCATATAGTGTTATGCCTCTAGCTTTATTTATTTTTTATCAGGATTGCTTTGGGTATTCAGGGTCTTTTGTTTTTCCATATGAATGTTAGGATTGTTTTTTCTATTTCTTTGAAGAATGTCATTGGTATTTGATGGGAATTGCATTAAATCTATAAATTTCTTTGGGTAAAATGGACATTTTCATAATGTTAATTCTTCCCATCCAACAGCATGTTATGTCTTTCCATGTTTTTTTTGTCCTCTTTATTTCCTTTCAGCAGTGTTTTGTAATTCTCATTGTAGGGACTTTTTGCCTCTGGTTAAATTTATTCCTAGGTATTTCATTCTTTTGGTAGCTATCATCAATGGGCTTGCTTTCTTGATTTCTTTTTCTGCTTGTTTGCTATTGGTCTATAAGTTTGCTACTGATTTCTGTGTATTGGTCTTGTATCTTGAAACTTTACTGAATTTGTTTATTATTTCTAGGAGTCTTTGGTAGAGTTTATGGGTTTTTCTGAAGATATTATCATGTCACTTGTGAACAGTAACTATTTCACTTTGTTTTTTCCAATTTGGATGCCATTTATTTCTTTCTCTTGCCTGATTGCTCTGGCTAATACTTCCAATACTGTGTTGAATTGGCCTGGTTAGAGTCTTTTACTTGTTCTTGAAGGAAACTCTTTTGGTTGAATCTGTTTGCAGATCTGATATTTTTAGATCTATAAGACTGTATGTTTCCCAACACTTTGGAATTTTTTGGCTATTATTTTATTAAATAGGCTTTCAATGTCTTTTCCTTTTTATTCCCATTCTTGTACACCTATAAGATGGATGTTTGTATGCTAAAGGTTATCAGAAAGATTTCACAGGTTTTCTTAATTTTTTAAAATTCTTTTGTCTTTTCTTGTCATTGTTCCAACTGTGTTAATTCAAAAAGCCTCTCTTCTATTTCAGAGATTCTTTCCTCTGCTTTTTCTAGCCTGCTGCTTTTCCATTTCTTTGAATACATTCTTCAGTCTCAGTATTTGTGCTTTTTCTAAATTGCTTATGTCTCTTTGTTGAACTTCTCATACATGTCTTCTTTTTGCTTTTTGACTTAATTGTGATTTCTATCTATTTTTTCATACATCATTTTGAGTTACCCTAGTATTGTTCTTTGGGCTTCCTCCTCAGGCGATTTGCCATTTTCCTGCTGTTTGAAGTCTACTATTGAGAATTGTAGTCTACTTTTGGGGAGTCAAGCTTCCTCATTTTTTATGCTTCCCATATCTCTGAATTGATGTCTGTGCATCTGGGATTGTAGTCACTTCTTTTAATTCTAGCAGTGGCTTTTGAAGGAGTACAATTTTCTGTACGCATATTCCATATTGAAAGTCAAGTTCAGTGTTTTATGTTTGGATCTGGGTGAGAGGTAGTGCAGCGTTTGTGTGACTGCTTCAACTATATTCAACTTTAGAATTGTCACTGGGTGCCTTTGTGGCCTAAGTGGAGGAGCCCTCAGCAGTTTCTTGTTGCAGTGGGTTTTTTGTTGGGGTGGGTGTACAGTGACGGTACACTGTCCATTAGTGTGGATGTATACACTTGCAGCAGTTCCTGGTAGGTCTGTAGAGTGCCAGTGGCTCAGCTGTTGAGAGTGTAGTAAGCCTGTGTGGATGCTGCAGGAGCCAGTGTCTCTCTAGAGGGGTGCTGTAGAGAGGAAAAACTGCTACCCAATCAGCTATAGGGAGTAGTTTTACCCAGCTGTCACAGTGCCCGGCAGCTCTGTACCTGGCCACCTGATCAGCTTTTGAGCCTGATGCAAGACTGTAAGGGTATGGCTGAGGCCAGCAGCTCTGCAGAGGCTTGTCTTGGTGTGTCAGAGCCCCGCCTGGTCCGCTGTCTGTTTGGGAGCACATATACACTGAGGAAACATGTCCTGAGAGCTCTGTCCAGTGGCTCTCTGGAAGTAGGCTGTAGGAAGGGAAAGTGGCTACCCAATTGTTTTTGTGCTCAACACAAGCCAGCAAGGGTACAGCTGAACCCAGGAGCACAATAAAAGCCTGCCTTGGGAAGGGTGTGCTGCATGAGTTCAGATGCTGGGCTCCTTTCATCTGTCCTAGGCTCCAGGCAGTCTGAACCTTGGTCGCACGTGTGCCTGAGTGAGCACAGCAGCATGCAGGTACGGTCTCCAGACAAAATGACTCAGGCTTGCTGGGTCCAGCCCAGGGGTCTCTGCTCCAAGTAGCTTGGATTGTGGCCATGCTGGCATTCATGTGAGGGCATGCAGTGTCATAGAGGGAGGCAGGGCTTCTGTCTGGCTAGCTGTGGACCATGAGGGCACCCATGGGCTCAGCCCCCATGGGCCATGCAAGGCGGCCTGTGAATGTGGGGAACTGCTGCACTTCAGCTGATTTTCCACTTAGCCAGTCTGCCTGCTGGTCTGGGTGGGAAGGATGCTGAGTGATTTCACATTCTGGGGTCTTGCTCACTCTGTCTTTCCTAGTCTTTAGGCAGCCTGCTCCCTGACCTTGCTGGCACCCAAGTGAGTGCTGTAGAATGCAGGCAGTGCCTCCAGGCAAAGGGACTCATGTTGGCTGGGTCTGGCATAGGGGTTTAGGCTCCAAGTAGCTGGGATGTGGCCCTGCCAGTGTCTGTGCAAGCATGTGGAGGTTCCCATTGGGAGGCAGGGCTGCTTCCTGGTTAGCTGTGGGCCTTGTGGGCACTTGTGGGTTCAGCTCCCACAGGCCATGCAAGGTGGGCCCCGAATGTGGGGAACCACTGCACTTTAGCAAGTTTCCTATTTAGCAGGTCTGTTTGCCCACTTGGAGAGCGGGTGATAAGTGAGTTCTGATGTGGGTCCCAATAAGTCTAGAGTGACTTCCCTGAGGCAGGGATCACTGGTGTTTGTGATGGTGGTCTGAATAACTGGGGCCTTTTCCAGCTTACCTTTTCTCCACCTGGTCCTGGGCCAGTTCCTGTGGTGGGGCTGAGGCTGGATGGCCTGCTCTGCTCTCCATGGTGCTATTCCCTTCTTTAAGCTTCACGAGAATCTCCTGGCTCCACTGGTACTCTGCACCATGTTTCCTCAGGTTCTTGTCAAAATATATTTGTCTGTTGTTTTGGTCTCTTTTTATGGGGAAGGGACTACTGCAAGACCTCTCTAGTCAGGCATCTTGGGTAAAGAAAATCTCTAATTTTTATTTTTAACCTACTCTTATAATTAGATAAAACAATGAAATGAATTTTTTTTTTAAGAACAAAAACTAATTTCATAAAGAAGTACAATAAGGAGAAAAGCTCTATCAAATTTTAAAACCTTTTTTATAGAAAACCTACAGTAAATTAATATGTGAAGCAATTTAAAAGTAGTACAAATCATCATTTGGAAACAACGTAATTGCATATCTCAGTCCTCAAGAGTGTCCCTGTAAAAACTCACAGTAAGAGTTAGTAAAGTGTCTTAATGAAAGTCATATATCCCCAAACTGGAATCTTCCCAATATGCCAGAAACAACTAGTAGAAAATTATTTTGCAATGCGTATGTGTGAAAACTAGATAAAGAAAATAATAATCTTGAATGCTACAAAAGGTGGCTTTAATATTTCAGTGTTAGTTTTTCTGGTTGTTTGTTTATTCTTTGTGTGTTCTACTATTAGAACAAACTACCTAAGACATGGTACTTCATAAAGGGCAGAAATTTATTTTTCACTATACTGGAGTCTGGGAAGTTTATGGTTAAGGCACTGGCATGTTTGGTGTTTGGCGAGGACCTTCTTGCTGCATCCTCTAGAGGGGAGAAACACTGTGTCCCTACATGACAGAAAGGTGAAAGAGACAGCTACCTAATGCTACCTGAAGCCTCTTTGAAAAGAGTCTTAATCTCATTGACGAGGGAGCGGTCCTCGTGACCTTATTACCTCTTAATAAGGACCCACCTCTTAATATTATAACATTGAAAATACCTGATGGATCTAGAGAGAATTATATTAAGTGAAACAAGTCAGGCACAGAAAGAGAAATACCACATGTTCTCACTTACTTGTGGGAGCTAAAAATAAATAAATACACAAATAAACTGGGGGGGGAGGGAAGAAGACACAACAATTACAATTCCTTGAAGTTGATACGACAGTGAACAGATATGAGGTTGTTGGGGGGGAGGGGGGTGAGGGAGGAGGGAGGGAGGTTTCGGTAATGGGCCACAATAATCAACCAGATTGTATATCGGCAAAATAAAATTAAATTAAAAGAAACAAAAATTTTTTT